>NC_061533.1:11430000-11535000 GCF_022379125.1 Scophthalmus maximus | reverse complement strand
ATCTGGTGTTAAGATAAAACTATAGCTGTACAGTAAGTACAATGTGGGCTATGCATTCATCATTGACACAAGTTTTCAAGTGAGACTTTTTGGCGTCTTTAATCACCTTGTTTGACGAGCCATACTTCACATTAAGCCACAGTTTATTGGCCATAGCCACAGTCTTTCTCTCCCTTTGATCATATTGTTGCTTTTCATTTAAAATAAAGAACTGCTGGCATTGACCATGCTCAAGAGTCGTCGTTGAACATAATCCAGGTTTTATTATTTATTATCGTCCCATATCACGGGTCCGTGTGGTGATAGAGTTGACCTGACAAGTGAAGAGCTTAGACCAAGGGGTTGAAGGTAACACATCCCTGCTTTTGAAAAAAATTACAGTACATTAGAATAATCATATTTTCTCTTCCCAGACTGAAGGAATTGTGCCACAAGCTGGATTCAGAAATATCGAGCACATTAACATGAAAAGCATTGCTTGTTATTGAATGAGTAATGCGCAGGTATCACATGTTAAAATGCAGATGACAACAGCCATCACATCTGACTCCAGTCACATTTTGTTCACATTCGCCTTTGTGAATCGTCTCATGATGTCACTTTTTTTCCCCTAAAAGAGCTTGATTTTGTACTTGCAGTAATTTGCTGGGCTCTGCAAAATAACCTCTAAAAAGATTTTAATAATTAGGAGGAGGAAAATTGTGTCAGTTAGAAGCAAGGGCAGATGTCAATCACTGACGTGAGTGATGATGCTCTGTCTAAAGGGAAGGGACAATTAACCATCAAGGAATGAAGACAAATGAAAAAACAAGTATTCAGTGAACTTCTTCTTCATATATTAATCTGCAATTCCGGTGCTGCCTTCCCATACGTGGACAATCAGAGCACACACTCGCTCACATCACTGGTAACAACGCCGTAGCTTTCAAAAGCAACACAAATAATACAGTTAAGTTTTTTGTTTTTTTTATGAATAGGAATAGGTCAAGGGAACAGTGGAGCATTCATTACTAAGCACAGTGTTCACACAGTTAGCAAGACGTATTAAAAGTCACCACAAAGAAAATGTAAAATGTTCATAGAGACACATTTTGACCCCACCTTAGTCTTTTGACCAGTATCAACAGTCTCACTTTTTTCATTACACCACCGTCTCGCTGCCAGTGAGAAGTTGGAGAGGTCCACGCAGCCTAAAGGAGCTCCTACCAAGAATAGTTTTTTATCGAGTCGTCATTTCAATTTCTTTGTGATACTGACTCAAAAGGAACAGAAATGTTTCATCTTTTGGCAGTGTTCACATTTTGAGAAAAAGGAGCATTACCTTCGACTGGACTGATGTAATATCTGATGCAAACATCCTGTCTTCGGTCTGCAGCAGAGAACACGTGACATGAACCTAAATAAACTCAAATAAATACGTTAAAAACCACAAAAAAGAACACCTCTATATCCCAATTTCACCTATGTGTGTATTTGCCATAAAAAAAAATAAAAATAAAAAAAAGCAGCCTGTCAAGCTTGGGCCCCAAGCTCATCAAAACATTTTGCACTTCCATATTTGAGGGATCTAACAAAACTATGCTGTGTCCCATGCTGCCCCTCAGGGTGCCGGTGCCCCTGCCAAGTCTGGCAAACACTGCCCACTTGCATACCAGCAACCAGGTCATACTGTTACATTTGCCGTACCAACGTTTACTCTGCACTCCAGCTCTCTGAGAAACAGAGTGGTGTAGTTCTGTTTCACAGCATCGATCAGGTGAACTCAGAAACAGACGGTAAAGGATCCATTTCCGTGGACGAGTACTTTTTTCAAAAGCCGAGACGAGTCTGGGCCTGTGGGAAGAGGGCCCGTGGCGCGATGTGTGGTCTGACGTCGGAGAAAAAGAACACAAGGGTGAGCAATGAAGTCCAGCTCGTTATGAGAGAAGCTCCACCGCCTCAAAGACTTCCGATGAGAAGTTAAGACTGACAAAAGCGCTGTCCTCCATTGCCTCAATACTCTCCCCCAAGCAGACACTGTCCTGGTTGATGAGGCTGCTTTCAGAAGTGGGACTGATGACGATTATGCGTGGCACACCCTGGGGCGACCTGGGGTCGGTGGAGGGGATTTTTCCGAAATTCAGGGAATCAAAAGAGTCGCTCTTGTGGCTGCTCGGCCAATCCCTGACGCTGCGTTTCTCCCCCCCGGCGTCTGAAATATCAGTGGTCAGACTCTGGCTGCGCCTCCTGGTTAGAACTAGTAGGGGGACAGTGGCGATGGTAAGAGAGCAGGAAACCAGTTCATGCTCGCAAGTGCTCGACGACTCATTCATGGCAGATGGATACTAGCAATAAAAAAATAAGCACAATAAATAAATAAACCATTCAAACACAAACACACGAGGACAAAATCATTTGCAAAACATAATTGCATAATGCATGAATGCATGCAGGAAAATAGAATTGGTGTGATTCAAACGCCTCCAGGTTCACATTGGGGGGAAAAACATTTAAGCTGAATTGACACATTGTGGTGTTCTCTCACCTTCTCTGTTGGATGAGTCTTTGTGTTCCTCCGCTCTAGCTGTTTCTTGAAACTCCTCCCTCGGCAAGACTGATTGTACGACGACATGCTTCTGAAGGAATCACATGACTTCCTGCCCAAAGGCTCCAGCTCCACATCCCTCAGTACCTGCAGGAGGGGGCAGAACTGACTGAGCTGGACTGGACTGAGCTAAACTGAAACCACCTCGGATCATCAACTTTCCAAAAACAGGTCACTCTGAGAGTAAAACCCTTGTGTCAGGAAACTATTGCATTGATGCAATCACTCCTTGTTTATATTAGATCACAGTAAGCCTCTCTCGTGCACTTTGCTGGATGAGAAGTGACTTGCAAATCAAAACTAATCAATACAAGGTCATACGTTTTGACATTTACCTTCCAATTTAACACATTTTTTGCAGATGTAAGACGCAAAAACCATGGTAAGTAACTCTGATCTACGATTGATTTATGGAAATGAATGTTACAATATAACAGTTTTCTTAAATCATGAGCGAAGTAGTTTCTACATACGAAAGCTTCTACAAACACTTTGGTTGGTGGGAAAATACTGATATACGTTTACCGTGTCTGCGGAGTTGGAGGCGGCTGTAATGAAGTGTGACCTTGATGCTGTGGACTGTCTACTGATGATGGAGTCCCTGAGAGACGACTCACTGATGGAGCAGGAGGAGATGCATTCCTTGCGAGGAGCAGGAGACAGAAACCAAAGGCAGGGAAACTTCTCTGCTAGAGTCGTCCTAATGAGTACGGAGTGATCAAATTACATCGGTAGGCTCATGTTATTCCTTTAAAAGCATTCCTTTTTTTTTGAACATGCAAATAACTGCAATTTGGCAACAATGTTATCAGTTTGTCAGAATTACTTTGACTTATGTCATCCATTTCAAGATGGACAATATGTGTACAATGACTTCATCCTCTACCTGTATTTGTTATGTATGATAGCATAGATGAAAGGATTGTAGATAGCGGAGGCTTTTGCTATGATTGCAGGAACAGCCTTGGAGTATGGAGACAAGATGTTGGCATATCTGGAAGAGACAGAACAGCAGAATCAAAAAGTTTATCCAGTATGTAGTTCACAGTTTTTTTGTTTGTAATGTGCAAATGCCAGCCTTGGTTTTGGCATGGCAATTAATCTCTTAATATTTTTGCAAAAATAATGAAGGGGACATTTCAGGTCAGGGATTAGCCAAAATGTGCCAGCTGCCCCAGAGGGGTTGTTAAATCCATCTGATAGTGTGTGTGTGTGTGTGTGTGTGTGTGTGTGTGTGTGTGCACACACACAAAACTACATTTCCCCCTATGAATGAGCAGTTAAAAGATGTCACTTCAAAGTTACATAACCGCATCCGATCCTACTGTATGTCCCAGGAGAAACATGTGGTTTGATGAATGGTATGATAGCTTAGATTAGCAACTTCACCGTCTGTTGTACGTCACTCATCCAGGGGCAC
Organism: Scophthalmus maximus; assembly: GCF_022379125.1. Lineage (NCBI taxonomy): Eukaryota > Metazoa > Chordata > Actinopteri > Pleuronectiformes > Scophthalmidae > Scophthalmus > Scophthalmus maximus. The sequence goes on along the minus strand of NC_061533.1, from coordinate 11,530,996 downwards.
TTGGCCTCTAGCTCACAAACCCTTACATAATGACACTTCCAGCGCCATTTTGAGGATATTTTTATCCAAACTGCCAGTGTCAGTGTGTCGCATGCATGTCACCTGGAAGTCTAGTCCTGCTGTATTTCTTCTGAATGGGATTCCTCGATCCTTCAAACACCAAGCCTGATTCAATTCTTTATACAAAATGAATGGTTTGATGTATTAGATATTAATTTTATTGAAAAAGCAGGCAGATGGATGTGATTCATTTTAGTCCTGTTGTAACTCAAACTCCATTTCAGATTCTTTTCGCCATAACAGATTGGACTCAAAAACTGTTTGTAGTTTGAATGAAGTTTCTAAAAGAATGTAAGAATGCAAAAGAAGATGTTAAATAAGACTCAGTGTGAATGTTTCTCTATATAACTTCAGTGGCAGCTGTGCTGCATTGTTTCATGGAGGCTGGAGCTAAACTGCAATTACAAGTGGGGGACTGGTGCTCTGGGTTGCTGTTATCCCAGCACTAAGCTGCTTGTTTGTTTGTGTGTGTCACTGTTAATCTCTGTCCTTTACTGTATGTTTGTGCAGTCTCATCAGCTGATCTGAATATGCATGATGTCACCCACTATAAACTGCTCCCATAGACCATTCAGAAAAAAAACATATCAATGTAAACTATGATAATTGAAAAACTTCCAATAACCCTAACCCAAATTAACCCTAACCCTTTCCATGAGACTTTTAAAGTTTAAATGAAGTCTCTAGCAGAACATATGCTGAAGTAGTTGGATTTTAAAGTGGTATAAGTTCAGTCCATTAAGTTCAAAGGGAAAAAATGTTAAACAAAATCTGAAACAACAAAACATCAGAAAACTTAATACACCAGATCATTTTCTTAATGAGGTTTCCATGTAGAAGTATGTGACTGTTGTTCCAAATGCAAAAACGGTGGAATAACAGAAGACAATATTAGGTCATTTTTGAACCTGAGGAGATATTGCAGACATCAATCCCACCAGAAGAAGAAACATTATCTAAAATGTACAAGGAAACTTATAAAACCATCATAAATTATTTTTATTCTCTTGGCAGCAAACCAAATTTCACCAGCATAAAAATCTCACATGTGCAATCAGTCTTACCCAGCCCAGGAAATCAGCGTGACACAGGCGTATGGTGACCAGGAGAGGACATACACCACAATGACGACAAAGGCGATCTTCGCCAACTTCCACTCACTCCTGATGGACTTCTGCTGGATGAGGGTGGATTTCCTCACCTGAGTCCCCAGACGTTCTACATCCCTGTAGGTAGAGCAGGAAATAGGGGCCAGTTAATGCTTAGATAATTAAAACTCAAACAAAATTGTTCGCATGTGAACTCTGGTACGTAGGTTACAGTACCTGCCAGTCTTCCTTATAGCCAGAAACATTAGGAGATAGCAGTAAAAGATGATGCCCAGTGGAATAAAGAAAACAAAACAGCAAAGCATCATTGTGTAGCTCCTATTGGCCAATGTGTATGTGACGTAATCCCATGTACAAGATGTCATCAGGCCCTCAGGGATATAAGAGCCTAGAAGAGTACAAGGACAAATACACATGAGTATTCAGGGTATAAGAATTGTGATATCAGCTAAAACATCGTAAGATGTTTGTTCTCGTTTAGATTAATGTCTGAGGTGCATTAGATTAAGATCAAAGGTCAAATGTGTTGAAGGTTAGTTCCATTAATCCCTACATCAGATTGTTCATCGCGGTTAGGAACCAAGAACACGTGAATTGCCTGTTTCAATTTTACAATGTTAATGTTTGGCAACCAACATTTAAATCAACAAGACAGCAATGTAAAGGAAACTCACTCCAGCCGACGAGAGGAGCCAGACTCCAAGCCAGAGAGTAAAGCCAGACCATGAGGATTGCCAGGGCGGTTCTTCGCTTGGAGCTCCAGTGCAACGCCTGCAGCGGCTTGGTGATAACTATGTAGCGGTCAATGGAGATGGCCAGTAGGTTTATCATGGAGGCAATGCCAAACAAGGCGCCACAGAATGCATACATCCTACAGCCTACAGGGAATAGGCACGTACAAACATAAAAATGACACAGCAGCAGAATAATAATTTATCCAATGTGTTTTTGATCTGAAGTATTATGATCTTTTTGAATAACAGGGAAACATTAAACAGAGTGTATTAGATCAGAAAACAAAAAGTGGAGAATCACCCATCTCTCCAAACACCCATTCCTTGTAGAGACAGTTGATGAAGAAAATGGGTGACTGCGTGAAGGCCATGAGGAAGTCACTGACCGCCAAGTTCATAATGAAGTAGTTCGGCAGGTTACGGAGTTTCTTGTTACTATAAACGCACACAAAAACAGAAACCACAGGAAAGGTAAGTACAAATCATGAACACATTTTGTGGTTGTCTTCCTGTAGTAAATCTGCGGGGGGGGGGGGGTTCAGTTGTATTTTTTTGAACAGATATTTAGTTTTATGAAGTGGGAGATGAATCTCTTGATAACATCATGTTTATTGGCACAATATGCACTACAGTGTTCCTTAGATAGACCATTGCACACGAAAAAATGCAAACTGTACTGACACTGTTCCGTGGCATCTGCTCTAGCAACTAATTCCTAATCCCACAAATACCAAATGTGATCATCACCTGTTTGATCATCACGACAGCATCGTTTCATTGTCCGAATTATTGAGTCATAAGCCTGTGGCTGAACTGATCAACTCTGTGTGAACCTGCCTCCTACCAGCTTGATGAAGCGACACATTGACCTGCTGTCTGCCTCCACAGCTCTCTATTGATTTAACTCTGCGTCTGTGTTCTCCTGAATTAAAAGTAGCTGCTTCCCGAGTTCCCCCAGAACACCAAACAAGCTGGTCTCTCATACCTGTGAATAATTTGTGTATTTATGTATATGTATATGTATATCACAGCTGGGGTTCCGTGTGTCTGTGCCACAAAGTGTCTGTACATGTGTATGCATATTCACTTTATTCCTAGAAAATCATTATATCGGGTGACATCTCGCTTGAGAGACAATTATCTCCCTCGTTCTCTCGCTCCCCGACTCACCCGGTGTGAGTGAATTTTCTCAGAACCCATAAAATCATGTGCATTTCTGATTCAGTAATCACAAATTATCACAACACAATGGAGGGTCCATCTAATCCATCCATCTACTCTGATGGACAGATGGAACATAAAAGCTCCCGACAATCCACACACACACACACACACACACATACACACACACACACAAACACACACACACACACACAAACACACACACACATGCACACACTTTCTCTCTGACCCACTTATTCTCTGACCCCCCTACACACTCCCTCCTTGACTTCTCAAAGGAAGTTTAAAATTTCTGAGTGACTTATCTGGGGGAATGATGTACAATATATATATATATATATATAAAGAGATGGCACTGTATTTTAAACATTACCTGTTGCATGTGAATATAAATGGACTGCATGGAAAATTAAAATGCGCACTGTCTTCATGCAGTCATCAGTTTGAGTCACAGCACGTTGTTTTATTGTGTGTATATTTTTTTATAACACATAACATACGATGATGCTGTACTGGCTGTCCCAAGGAGCCTAAACCACATAGTACTGAAATGGTAAAAGAAAAAAATAGAAGTATTTTTATTAGGGTAAAAATGTTGTGTCACTCACGACCCTGCACTTGTTGGGCAGAAGCATATTTGCACTATGAGATGGTGAAAAGCTCACTCTACTTTGAAATTGCAATTTTTCTACATAGCAGTTCACGTCATTTCTCATAGAAACAGGACAGATTTGACCCTGTGAACACTACGCTTCACTTTGTTGCCATGCAACTAAGATGATAATTCGGGTCGGACACTAAGATATAAAGATTAGTTTACTGGTAATCTGCAGCTTTTTGAAATGCTTTAAACCTCAGAGGAGTAAAAGGCATCGCAAACAACCATCCTCCCTCTGCGATACACGAAAAACAATTCATTTCAATTTTGTCACTCAAATAATTTCCAACAATCAAAGCCCACACTCCTGCACACACAGTTTTTTGGCAAATTGCATTATTTGCCCCCGACATATACGCAGTCTTTCGCCTGCCTCTCCATCTGCTCAACTCTCTCCTAGAACTCTGAATGATTATAACATCTCCTTGGGGCTCTGATGGAGGCCCGCAGATGAAACTTTGCAAATCCACTGAAAAGAACAGACAAGCATGCACATGCACATGCACGCACGCATAAACACACACACACACACACACACACACAATTCAGAAAATAAACAACAGAGCACTCATACAAACCCACCTATAGAAGGCGAACATAACCAGAGCATTGCCAGTGATGCCCAGTGTCCCGATGACAAAGACAAAAAAAGCAACAATGTAGTGAGCATGGTCAGGCACGTCCACCTTGCTGAAGAAGCTGCTCTGGGTGTGTGTTTTCTCTGGCTCCATGCTGTCAGCGGACCACATGGCTCAAACACCTCATCAGGATTGCCGACCTGGCCGGATGCAGAAGGTCCACCACGTTGTAATCCACTTCTTTTGGCTTGTGCCGGCCGTCCATAGCTGGTATTATAATAGGAGCTTTGGATAGGTGCAATGGAGATGTACAAAATTGTCTCGAGATGAAGCTAGATCAAGGTCAAGATTGATCAAGTTTCACTCTGACGATATGGACCAGTTGATCTCCTCTTTGTGAAGATGTGAAATGGCGAATCCAATCAAGTCCTTGCGTTTACATCTGGAGGAAAAGCTGGAACGCCGAAAGAGGTGATGTGAACATTTCTTCTATAATGCCAAATGTTGTCAAGTTGTCGACACTACATTTTCCAGAATATATTTGAAATAGAATGTAGAAGTAACTTCTTTGTCCGGTAATGTTCCACGCCAGATGACGTCCGTGGCCCTTTCACACATATACCCTATACTTTACGAGAAGCATCCTCTCTGTGACTCCCCTGCGGTCTGCTGTCCCAAAGCCTCGTCTTCCACCTGCATGTGGTCCAAATGTTTGCGGTGTCACTCGTGTGCTAGTGAGTTGATGAAAATCTCCAGAACATTAGATCCAACACTCGCCACACATTGTCCCTGTCTGTCCGCTCAGTGTTCGCCTGCAGCCTGCAGCCTCCTCACCCGTCACGCCAGCTGTGCACCAGGCTGTGAATCCGTGGCTTGTCTCTGATTGTCTTGCCAAGTAGCAACTATCTCTCTCTCTCTCTCTCTCTCTCTCTCTCTCTCACTGTCCCATGTTGCTCTGTGTTGTTCTCTCAACCCTGTCCTCTCTCTCTCTCTCTCTCTCCCTCGCCTGCTCTCCCTCTATCCCACCCTCCATATAATATGGTCCAACCCTGAGCTCTCACCCTTTAACCACCAGATGCTTACATAACCGACACGATGTTCACTAACTCTACCAGCATTAACAGCCATTCCGGCTGAGAGCTGCGTAAACTGGCACATTGCACATTGCACATTATGGTGCTTGTGCACCTGCTTCCATTACTACTGATACCGGTCTGCATCTCATCTGCAGCAGTCAGCTGAATAGTTCTGTTCTGCGAAAAACATTTTGCAGGCACTCAAGCACTGTCGTGACAATCGGTGCAAGCTCTGCCGCGATATCATTGTGTCACTGACACGACTCTTCAAGATCCCTAATGAAGCCACCCCGACTAATTGGTCTATCCGCTCATAACTCATAAAGCCAATTCACCATGGCCTCAGTCTCTCGCAAGGCACACATCACAATCCAGAAAACACACACACACACACACACACACACACACACACACCTCCATTGTTTAATATCATCGCTTCAGCTGTAGATATAGGTCGTGCATTTATAGAAGTGTCAACTGTAAGAAAGTCTCTGTGCCCTCTGGTAAGACGTGAGTAAGGCAAACTGACATTTCTTAGTTAAATGATGCACCTGGTGCACCTGAGTGTGAATGATGCTCTTATGACCCCCTGTGGGACACGGGTTGGACGCATGCCACGTCTTCTGTTCATTGCTTTTTATGGTGCTGGGCATGTTGATAAAAGCAGATAAAGGGAGTAGAGGGAGTTAAAGAATGCTGAGCTTAGACAGAAATGCCAACTAAGCCCCTACAGCAAGGGATAGCCTTAATCTGCACACTGTGCATGCATGTGGACCAGTGTTTGATGTGCCCGGAAACATTTACGTATGTGTCATACATGTGTGTGTGCTATGTGTGCATGTGCCTGCACGCTTGTCTGTTCACATATACATGTATGTGTACTTGTGTATATATATTTGTACGCCATATCAGAGTAATATCGCAGAGGATTACTGCAGCAGGGTTCTGCCAGCCTTGATAACCTAATCAGTGTTTGTGTTTATGTTTACATGTCAACACAGCATGGAAATATACAAAGGACATCTGATGCAACATAGAGAGCGAGGTTTATGTTGTAATTCTCCATCGCTTACCCTCCGAGCAATATGGGAACATTTCTGATAAAAAGAAACCAAATGTCTCGTCAAAAACTTGTATAAAAAAAACAGAAGAGATGGAACCTTTTAATTACATTAATTGGGTGTTGATGCTAATTTTCTTTGTGATATGACTATAAGCCACTTGTCATGTTAATAAGTGAGTGCAACAACCTTGAGTTAAATGGGATCAGAGCGAAAGGTAAGAGATAGAAGTCGTCCTTAACCAAACGCTTCTGAACGTTACAAGATGTCAGCTCTCCCAGATGTACGCAGCCAGTGGTATGAATTCAAATTAAAAGATGACATTAATATTTAAATCATTTTCAACACGATCACATTAAAATTCCAATATTGTGGAAGGCTACGCAATGAAGCAAACATATCCAACAGTATGTGGAAAATAAGGTGTTTGCATTGCAGCACAAGATACCAAGCCTATTCACACACGGGAGAAATAACATTGCTTTACATAAATGACATGATTATTAGGATATATAAGATATATATATATATATATATACTGGGATACATGATAGGTGTTTTCCTTCAGGTTGTAAGCCCATGTCTCTGTTCCTCAGAGTGCCAACTATCTAGATTCCCCTCTGTTTCACTCCATGCCATCCTGATAAATGACCTTATCTGGATGGAAAAGTACATCAGTGGAGTGGAATTCAGAGAGCGTGACCTGGACAATGGAGGTCAGCATTGCACACGTCAATGAGTCAATTAATATTGAACCAGCTGGTGGTGCTGGTGCCCAAATCCTGGACATGAATCTCTTAGTTGAAGATAGTTCTGGCTTTCGGCTCTCAGTGGAAAAGGATTAATTATTATTGAGTGGTGCTGACCACGTAACTAGGCCTGCGTCCTCTGACTCATGAGTCAGTTGGAGATCAATATGTTACAACATTGGGGCAAAAAAGTTCCATATGCTGTATACAGAGCATTGTCAGCATAAAAACTGGTGCCTGTTGTCCTGATGTGGGATCTTTAGCAATTACGACAGGCTTACTTTTCAATCCAGATTACAGATCATGGGTAAAATACTTTAATGCAGTACTAAATACTGATTTATTGGTTTTTTTGGCCAATGCCCTGACATCCCACCACATTTTAACTGCAGCTCTTCTCAGGCTTAGTTCACGCAGGCCACGAAATCAGGTTCAGCCTCGATCGAGCACATCAGCTGACAGTAGAGATCTCTATGCCCGCTCACATCATCTGATGGCTCAGCTTATCGTCTACCCCAGCACCTCCTTTTCATGCTGTATCTGACCCAGTCAACGTCGTGTGTCGTCATTGATGCCGGCTCTGTTCTGTGCTGGGAGGGTGTATTTGCTGCTCTCGCTTCCTCTCTTTCTGGGAAGGCTCGTGGAAGGGTAGGGAGGTGTGCTCGCCCTACCTCTGGCTTTCAACGTATGCATGCGGAAGGGCAGTGAGGTCCCAGAACAGAACCGTACTGCCAAATATAACAAATAGCGAGGATTGAAATGAATGAATTCTGACTATAGTGGTCCGGACTGAACTTGTTTAACCCTAATCCTACACTGTACACACACATGAATGCTAACTGAAGGATAAATGAAGAATAAAACACGGGAGACACAAAATCTCCCTCTCTGTCGCAAAATCTGCCCTTTATTGTTATAGAGAGCTGTGCACACATCATCATCATTTTAATAACAATCATGTTGTGATCAGGTGTCTGCTGTTCTGGATATTTTGCCGAAAAATGTAATATTCTTGAAACATTTTAACTCCATCATTTACATATTCCTGTCATGGTAAGGCTGTTTCACGCTGTAGTAAAAGACGATTCCACGTCCACCTGCTCCTCTGGTTTCGTGCACAGATGGTTTGATTGCTCAGCAGCATGTGTCAAAAAGGAAATCATGGAAATGGTTTTGAGCTTTAAATCATGTAATGCACATTGTAAGCCTCTTTAAGTTCTGCCTCGGTTACATAACCACGAAACTGGGAATATAGGTTGTACATCAACTGATGTGGAAAAAAACAGGTCATACTGTGCTCTTCAATAGCTGAATGAATTCCAGTCAATAACAAACCACCACATTGGTACTGGTTCCCCCTAACCTCTCTCTCTCTCTCTCTCTCTCTCTCTCTCTCTCTCTCTCTCTCTCTCTCTCTCTCTCTCTCTTCATTTGTAGAGGACCGTGATGTTCTCTGGTAAATCTTACTAAACATTGTTTTTTAAAGATCAAAAAAAAGTCTCGTATTTCTTGTGAGATGTGACTGATTTACTTGATCATCAGAGATACACACATAAGCCTACAATCAATACAGAAATATGAAATAAGACAATCAAATTAAAGGAGCTTCATAACAATCCATGCAAAATATGTAAGGAGCAAGCTTTTTCACAACAACGCACACTTTGCCAAATTGCAGATTTCCAGTGGGTTTTAAACACAACAGGTATATCCCACCTGTTGTTGCACAATTTCACTATGCTGAAGTAAAGTGTCAAATAAAATAGAGGCGGAAGTTACTCACCATGGTCTTATATTTGCATTTTGCACGCATCCACGTGTTTGGTTATATAGTATAGATATGGCAGAACACACACCATGAAAGCAATGGATGAAACTCTGTGATGCATTTTCAAATTCATGTACATGTGCCATCTATAAGCCATAAGGCTGACATCATTTGATAATTAAGGCATACAGTCCTTTTGACTGTCAAATCGTTCAACGGTCAGAGTGAAATAGATTGCCAGAATTTTTATGCATTACAGTTTTCACATCTTGCTCACGCCAGCACCTGTAATATGAGAGAACCTAACACGAGGAGAAGCAGAGGCTTTCCGTCAGCCATTCCAGCACTTGCACCCGTTGCCAAATTGAGACCTCCTGCCGCTCCTGACAAACAGAAGAGAATGACAAAAACTACACAAACGTTTCTCACTTTAAATAACTTCTTGATATGTCACCCTGCTGTAGACCTACCTCTGGTCAGAGGGTTGGATCTTACATTGATCCAGTAGACTGCGCGCTGCTGAGCTACTGTGGCCCTGAAAACGACATGTTTAGAGAGAGTGTTAGAGGGTTTTTACCTGAAAATCGGGTGTTGCTTTCCCAGTCTCTCTCTCTCTCTCTCTCTCTCTCTGTGTCTCTCCCTCCATCACACTGACTCACATGATATATTCACTCCTCCACACACTTCCACATGACTGATCCCTCTCCTACTTACACACCTCATCCTTTAACTAGCATGTTTAGTAATTTGGACAAAATGAATTACTATGGAATGATAAAATATGTTTGTGGCCTCCATCCTTGTTACTAGATTTAAGCTACAGTTGGTTAACAGCTGGTAACAATTGGGGTCTCGTCCCAAATCTCTAGCCTGGGACTTGAACCCGGGATACATCTCACCCAAAGTGACAATCATACATCTCGTCTGGGATCTGTCATAACAGGGTTTTTTAGGGGTAATGAGGTTGAATTTCTTCCTGGATTACTTGAATTCCAGTAAGTGTGTTGCTCTGTAGGTTCTGGCCAGGTAACTTTAATGTTTCCCTGAACTGACAGAAGCGTAGGGACTGGTAAGTCATTTGCAGCCAATATTTCTGTTAGGTATAAGCAAGGCTACTAGTTGTCCCCAATGACATTTTTTTTTCTTTAGTTTGAGCATCTGATTACTCTCCTACTCACACATCCTTTTTTTTGCATGTTTATTAATTTGGTTATAATAAATTACTTTCGAACTGTACAATATCTGTGTAACCTCCCTCCTTGGGACTGCTGACAGCTGGTAAGAGTAGGTGAATGTTTGTGATGGTGAAAAATATATGAAAAAGTATTTTTGCTTTACATGAAGTAGACAGGGTTTGTAGAGTTGGGTGGCATCCATCTGTATACTGTGGCATTGCCCTTCAGGTTGGTGTTGGAATGAGTAACAGCTCCTTGTGGATTCCCGGTGCACTGTGAACATCCAAAATGTACACTTGTCAGCTGATCTAATCATTTCCACTCGTATGGTTTTGTCTTGCTTGCTAATTTTCATGAAATATTCAATGATGTATGAGATAAGGATGTGGACGAACAACACATCGTTCTCTGGGTTGGATTTCTTATATTGACATCTGTAATATTTATTTTTTTATCACTCTAAGAGTTGTTGGCAGCATAAGAGAACAGCGGCAGTAATTCACCTCAAGAAACTTTGTGTCCGGAGGTGGATTATTCCAGTTCCCAAGAGCGTTGTTGCTGCCCTTTGTTCGAGCTTCGAGAAGCACACCTCTGTATTCTGGTCCAGTGATGGTCACTGCAGGGAGACCAACAGAACAATTGACAATCTCATCTCATTTGACACAATGGGAAAAGAAAAAAAATTATAATATCACAACAGATGGCAGATATTCTTTGACATGGCCTTTTAGCTAAATCACTACGGAATTAGATAATGTGCAAATCAAGATAACTTGCAGACTATTAACGGTGCATGTTAAATGATTAAAATGATAAAGTACTTAATGGTTTACAAAAAAAAGGCATACACGTAAAGTAAGAGGTGGACAAAAAATGTGTCACTTTGCTTCATTTATGTTAAAAAATGCTCATGTCATTAGAAACATATATAGGGTGTTTAAATAAAAATCAAATTTGTAATCGTATGTGTTTGTTCTGTAAGATCTGAAGACGACAGCCTCTGAAAGATCCAATGACTTCTGTGCTCGTCCCAACATGACACCCCCCCCCAGAGTAAGATGAATGAATTAAAGATCACTGTTGAAAGCTCTTTTACTTGAATCAGCGATGGTGTAACAAAGCTCAAATGACAGATAATACGATTTTTCCATCCTCATCACCCATAATCCCACACATTTGGTCAACACAAGATCGAATTGATCTGCAGTCTCTTTTTGAAATGTCCTTAAATACTACTCGTGTGATGTATCATCTACGGAAGCCGACACGGGCGTCTTACCTGTGACGGGCTGGCCTGGCTGGAACGTCTTGGAGTTGGTGAGAACAACATAGGGCGCAGGCGATGGCTGAGGCTGCACCCCGGCGTGGCGAGGCATCATGTCCTCACAGGCACCCGTGGGAGCCCCGTTGGGGTAGCCACTAGAAAGACTGAGCACTTGAAGTGCCAGGAGAGCAGACAACAACAGCTCCATCAGGCTGAATGAAAAGCTACCGCACTGCGAGCTGAACACGTCGGTGTATGGTGACACACAGGGCCGACCCAAGGCAGTGATGCTGTTGCGTCACAAAACCAAAAATGAATTTTCTCTAGTTACGGCTTCTGTGACCATGAAATGTGCTTTCACATGCGTGCTCGCGCTCAGTGATATTCGTCAGCTGATGTTCCAAAGTGATTCGTCAAGCCTGTGCTTAAGATGAATCGTGGCTGGTGGATGTTAGAAGTTAGAAAACAGTTGCACATAATGATGACAACATTTTATTAACTGTATTATCTTCCGTGGAGTTGTAAACAGGCATAAACATTCAATTACCCAAGAGGAACATAGAAAGAGTTTGCACATGGTGGGCTGTCAGCATGCATCGAGTCTCTCTTTCCTTCATGTGCTGAGCCTAAATACTGCCACTCAAAATCTTACTTCGGCAAGTCATTTGAAACATCTCCCGAGCACTTATCAGAAAAAGGTTTTCAGAGAAAAATCCCCTTTCCTTAGTTCGTGCCATGTGTAATCTTTGTACTTAAAGGATTAGTCTCTCATTTGTAGTATTTTCGTTTTGGGCCATAGCAGCGAGTGGATTGTGTCTTTGCGTCCTTGAAATTTGTTTAATCTCGGTTTCTCGAAAAGGATTTGTCTTTGAAAAAAAAAGAAGGGTGAAGTCAGATTAAAAAAGAAGGAATGGAAAAAGAATGAATTATTACTGGATTTATGATTAACATCAGAGACGCGACGTAAGTGCCGGCCTGTCTCTCAGTCTCGACACTTCACGCTTTCTTTCTGATGTCTGTATGATGTATATTTATAATTTACTTTACATACAAGAGAACAGATGGAGCGACCGCGACGCTAAGATGAAGAAGCAGACTGTCGTCCGACAACCAGGGACCTTAGTGCTGTGGGCATTGCACTTACCTGAGAATACCTTCCTCCATGACAAGTTCTCTCTGGCTCTCATCTTTTTAAATTTACATTTCTCTGTGAAGATGGACTGAACTCATTCATCATTCATGGGATATAGTTTATGATGAAAAAGCGGACTTTAAGAGGCATTATGAGTCATACATCAGACTGTTATAGCAGAGTCGTCTGACAATCTTCTTTTATATTTTAAACCGACTTCTGGCCAGACTGTTTGAGGATGTTTTGTTCTGGCTGATTACTGAATCGCTTCATTCATTTCTTCTTCAATTTATTGCATATGCATTGTCACAGAGCGTGTTCTATTCTTCATATTGCTCCATATCATGTTATCAAAATCTTAGCAGGAAATGTGAGGATAACTTTACAGCAACATTTTGAAAAATTGCTGCCTTGTTGTGTTTGTGCAATCTACAGTAGCACACTGTCTCTAAAATGAGAATCCAATGAGAAATGATAGTGATTTATTAATACGATAATAAGAAATGAATGATTTGCTGCTCTCTGCATATCAGCACATTCGTAGCCTCTTTCACTTTTACGTATACATTTTCTCTTATTAAAAAAACATAAAGTTGGTCAAATCACTGGAAATGACTGAACTATCACCAATCCTATATTTGGATCCTGAAAACGTCCTTCCCCTAGATGAAGTTTGTTCAGTTTGGGTAGTGAACATGGGAAATTCAAATCCAACAGAACATTTCCTTGTTTGGTAACACAGTTCCTAAGAGCTGATGTGAGCGACGGCTGAAAGAAGAAAAAACTGAATTGTGTGCAAAGTTAAGGGTCAATTGACTTTTCCTGTTATTTTCCCATCCATCTCTACAATATAAAGCTGGAGGCTGTCCGAGTCAGCCCAACAACTCTGTTCAGAGACACACGGACCAGCAGAAGGTGCAGTAGAAAGTCACTCACACTCTAGTTCAATGTCAAAATGTGTCTCAATTTTCACTTTCCGTCCAATTCTCTCTTCTTCTTTTGCAGCAAAAGCAAACCCATGTGTGTGTGTGTGTGTGTGTGTGTGTGTGTGTGTGCACATCACATCACATCGTCATGTTAATCCTTGCATTGTGGATTTTGCACTTCATCACATAACTATCTACATGGCTGGATGCTGTATTCGTTGTACTACAGTTTGTCATGGTCTTCAAGTGGAAAGGGTTGAGTAACTGATCAGAACACGGCATTAATGAGATGAAGCCAAATTACAACCCAGCAGTTGTGAACCTGGATCTCTATCAAAAGTGATCGAACAGGGTAAGTAACCTTTAACTTTAGAACCGTGACAAGATTTGTATAACCTCAATATAACTAAGTGGTTTGATTTGATTTATGTAATATGATGAAACACATGAAACTCTGGACTCTTGCTGTAACTCTAGATTCAGGAGAAGACAAGTATCATCGCGTAGTGCCATGCTGGACTCACAACGAGAGCGGAATGGGGACAAAACTGTGTGTTTGTGTGTGTGTGTGTGTGTGTGTGTGTGTGTGTGTGTGTGTGTGTACACGTGTTCTCGCGTGTGTTTGGGTAATATATGACAGCGGAGAACAATCGAATGAAATCCAATACAAAATTCCACTGAGCGACACAGTCAGTGACACAGTTCCATTGATATGATGGAGCAGTGTGCTGAATCTAAATGAGACAACGAGAGACAATTCAACATTTGGATTTGATGGAGTCTAGTTAGGTTGCTAAGATTCGTGTGGCAGCTGTTTTATTAAGTGATTGAGAACAAAAGCTGTGATGAGTGAAATTGTAAGCAAACCGATTTCTCGCAGATGTTCTTCTGCATGAATTTCTGCGTATGGTGTGTACTCCAACCTTCAAAATACGTTTCAAACAGGAATACAGATGCAGCAAAAAAGAAAATGCATCAAAGTGCCGTGTTTTTAAAGCATAAAGAAAACAACATTGTAGCCACAGGGATGTCACAAAACAACCAGGATGCTCTTAAATGTTTTGTCAAATGTCGTAGCTTTGCTTGAGATTGAAAAGACATCCAGAGAGGACAAGGATAAAAAAAAATGGGCTCCAGTGAATGTAATAAATAAATAAATAAAACACAGGAGTTCAATGGGCCTCTTTGTGTGCAGACCAACCATCACTGAAGATTGTGCTCCCGAGGGTTTGTGTAATGGTTTAGAAATTGTCTGTACAACATTGCAAAAGAAAAAGAAAAAACAATCTCTTCACTCACCTATTCAGAACTGCTGTGCTGGTTTCCCCCCCGTTGTTGTTGCTGTTGTGTTTCCAACATTTCATCACATCATAATGACAAAATATATAGAATCCAGAATTACCAAAGCGGCTCGCCAAATAATGACATTGATCTGCCACCACTTAGTTTAAGTACAGGCGACCAAAAGTAGCAGATTTAAGATGGGGAGAAGATTGCCCTTATAAATCACAGAGGCCATTTCACCCCCCCCCCCCCCCCCCCCACACACACACACACACACACACACAAACACACACACACACACAATTTCTAAAGGGTTGTGAAATACAATTTATTTTTGGGATTCCTGGGTTCTTTGTTTTTTTTTAGTTTTGTTTTACTCTTCTCCGTATTGGATATACAGATTTATCTCTTTTTCAAACAATCAGAGTTGGATTGCAGCTGACCTCAATTCTGTTTCAAAATGTCCTTTTATTATTCAATGAAGACCACATGACTGTTTTGTAATTTACATCTTTGTGTTTGACAGAACCCTGAGTTCGCGGAACATGTGCGGGTGTAGTAGCTGTCTCATGAGACCACGCAGCTGCTGATTGGTTTCACTGGAAGTTGCTTCTTTGAAAGCAAATTCAGTCCATCATTTTTTCTTTTTTTTAACTTTCCTTCATCCAAAAATGTAAAAGTGACGAGCACCAACATTCAGGTCAAACCACTTCATAGTCAGTCTATTCGGTTGATGTGCAGAGTGTAGTTTCTGCGTACATTCTACCAAATAAAAAATGCTGTGAACCTCACTTGCATTGACTTAAAAAAAAGAAGAAAGGAAAATGTGATCTTTTTCTAAAACAATTTTAACGTTATTTAATCGGCTTCATGTATCCTCTTGCAATTGGGAAGTGACTTCATATCACAAACGGTGGCACCGGGATGCTCATTTTAATGTCTAAGGGCATATTATCCATTTGTTGAAAATGCCTCAGACATTATCTGTCTTCACATAACTTATAAAATGTAAATGTATATAAGAACTGATGGTTTATTACAGGGTTTGTGATGAATTTAAACTTTAAACAAGCTGAAAGTGAAACCAAAGGTTACAGTCTAATTTGTTTGAAAACAGTGTGCCGTTTCCTCGAGGGGCCACAACTACTAAGACAACCATTCATACAACTCAGAATATAGATTAGATTAGAGTATTTGCAGAAAGACTCTTTTAAAGGGTCAAACTTCGGCCCGGGAAAGAAATAAACAGAAACTCGTGCACTGAGGCATGAGAAAGAGAAATGATCTATTTTCTCTGGTGTGAAAACAAGAGATACGAAGTTACTCAACCGTGGTTTTTGTCAAATGCCGGCAGCAGACTGTCACGCACAGTTTGTCCAGGTCTTCAGCTGCTACACCGTGTCAACATCAGACTTTCATGTGACTAGCATCTGAGACTTCCACGTAAAGAAGCGTGTCGACTAAAAGAGAGGAACAAGAAACAACACTTTTTTTTGTGTGCAGCTGATATCTTCACCGTCCAAAATTAGCAACCTCTAGAAACCTGACATCAATCAAGACTCAAGGAAATGTACTCTACGGACTGATAATACATCACGAACATGAATACAAATGCCACAAAAGAAAAACAACAGAAATCCTCTAGGGCCGAAACCAAAATCCTCTACAAAGCAGTTTATCTCTGCTAGCTGCTCTAGGTCAGGTTCATGAAAAACTTGTGATGACTCTTGATCCCTTGGATCACTTGGTTCTTCCAGCAATCAAATAAGGATTTACTGTGAAAAAAAGAAAGAAAGAAAGAAAGAAAGAAAGAGCTACGTACACGAATCAT
Source organism: Scophthalmus maximus (assembly GCF_022379125.1). NCBI lineage: Eukaryota > Metazoa > Chordata > Actinopteri > Pleuronectiformes > Scophthalmidae > Scophthalmus > Scophthalmus maximus. Next base: position 11,514,409 of record NC_061533.1, on the reverse strand, counting down.
CCCATGAAAAAATGTCCTTCAAAAGACCCACATTACCCATAATGCTAAGCGTGCTCTCTCCTTTCACAGAGTACTTGTGCCTTGGAATATCCCCTGGTTGTTTCTGCCGTTGCCACGTGTCGAATCTGTTACTGTTAAAGCAAACCTTACCACTCGGCAGGTCACAGTCGCTTTGGAAAGCAGCCGCTTAAATGGTTTGCGTGACTCAAAGTAAAAATGCTGTCAGTCTTTTTCCAGTGTGAGTTTATACCAGGACGAGCCCTGAATGGGTATCCCCCAAAATTATCTTGTTTTAGTTTTCGAACATTTGCTGCCGGCAAGTCTGCTTCCCGATGACGAATCAGCTGGTTCGAGGTGCCGTGTTGAACAAGGGTCTTTCCGTTTGCAGAATATATTTTTCTAGTTAGAGCAGGTGTTGATGTTCTTGCCGTCAGCAGCGTCCTCCACCAGCGCTAGGTGATAATCAGTGGAGAGGGTGAGGTGGGACACGCAGCCCACCAAGCCTCCAATGTACTGTCTGTTTGTGTGAAGAGCTATCTCTTTCATGCCACCTTCAGAGGGGGAGCACAACGAAAAGAGACATTAAAGGAGGAGAATATATGAGACATCGTCTGACACATGCCGTACACGAGTGAGTGAGTTGTGAGCTCCGCCTACCAACATATAAGGGTCCGTTGATATTGAGTTGTCTCATCTTGCCAGGTGACCTGCCTGTCTTTGCTCCGTAGTCGTCCACCGTCAGCTTCCCTGACTGCCCATCCCTGAAGAGATAAGTGATTATTTGTCAGCATGAAAAACTGTTGTGTAATTCATGGAAACACATATTTTACTGTTTACTCCTTTTGCTTCATTTAAATTATTAAAGAAACTAAGTGCGTCCTTTTGATTTTTCCCACAGATTGAATATCAACTAAGGTTTCTGATGACCTACTGTATCCTAATCAATACCAATATTGATTAGTGCAGATGATTAAATGAACTGTAACTGTCTGTAACCTAGGAGGATAGGACAGGCAATTATCACTCCACTCAGTTTACCTCCCTTTGTTTTGGTTGTAATATTAATGTTTTGGCTTTTTTGATCACTAACTCTAAAAAAAATGCTAATAATGTCCCATGTCCGTTTGATACATAAACGTCCACATCAATGACCATTATCCATTTCAGACCAAAATGACGTGACGCAATTGGATAGACCTACAACCAATCACAGTAATGATGGAGCAGTGGTATACCCTCCAGTTTGTTTAATACTGTCAAGATAGAGGATTTAATAATGTCCTGTTTCAGAGCTTACCTCACAGCTTTGACTCTGTGCCACTTCCCATCACTAAAGGTCCCGTTGACAACAATGTTAGCCACACCACTGCCCAGGTTATAACTGGAAAGACAAATACAAGGAGCTTTGTTAGATGCAAAGGGTGCAGTGAGTTGACATTTATGATGCTGCCCGGATAAAATCCTGGTTCTCTACCAGGTAATAATTCATCAGACTTTGAGTCTTTTTCTTTTTCTTTTTTTTCCTGGGATCAGGATCAGGATTTTTTTATAACCTAAATATATTCAACAAAACAGAAGTGTATTAGGGACAGAAATAAGAAGAAGAAAAATTAAAAAATAAAAGTTGAAATATCGAAAAGAAAAAAGCTGGAAAGTATCATACAAAGTTATCTCCTGTTACATCATTGAAATATAAAGGTAAGTTTCTGAAGTGATGATGGCTGTATGATATCAATAACTTATTCCTTTTCTTAACCTTGACATTACCAACCTAGCAAACTTAAAAACAAATTTAAACTTTCTTCACATTCTTTCTCTTTACTGAAAAATTCCAAAATTGAATGCCAGGCCATATACTCTTCCATACAAAAAATATGAGTAGACATTAGTAGTATATTTAACTCAAACACACAAATAAACACCTGAAGATTAGAGCCCCATCCTGAAGCCCCATAGACAGGAAGTCACTGTTGGGTCTCATTGGACTGTCTCCTCGCCATAGCAACAAGCCGTCCTGGGCTGTGCTCTTAAAACGCATGAACAGGTTGGTCCTGGACCCGGAAACCCTGAAAAGTTTTTCATGTGAGCAAGTGCAACCAACCTGATAATTAATATTTACAGACGGAAACATTTTACCATTTCAAATTAGGTTGATAATCAAACATATCAACCATAAAGCCTTTGAAGTCCTACTTCATACATGTTGTTCTACCAACCTTTTAACGATATCTCTGTTGTCATACGTCAGGTAACTTCGCCCAATGAACTGTGGGATCTCAATGGCTTCAGTCACAGCTGTGGAGAAAGCAGTGTACTTACTTCATACCATCACAAGGTGGCAGCATTGTCGTTTGACTACTGGCTAAAGCTAAGCAACGTCACTAAAAGTGTTACTTTGAGGATGAACGAATACGGAAAGGGGTATGGATATATTTTCAAAGTTAACCTCAAAGGTGGAGACGTTGCAGTTGACAATAAATCCTTAAAAAAAAATTCAAGAAAACTTACTGTTCAAACAGTAATTCCCACACTCTGATCAGCGAAAGCATTGAAAAACAGAGAAGGCATAAATAGGTTTAAGGGATTACAGCGTCCAATACATCATTCTATATGAGATTACATGGTAGCAGAGAGAGAAAAAATGTAATCCATGAGAAGAGGAGCGATTGCATCACATGGTTAAAGCCATTATGCAGAAACATGAACATATGTTGCTCTTTTTTTAATAAATCAACAAATAGTTGAGGGTTTCGTGTCAGTGTGTTAGGGCTGTAATGATCACCCAAAAGATTGAGTTCCATTTGAGGCAGCAATCTCAGGGTTATTATCCATCTTGAGCCAATTCAACGTTTATAGCAGGAGCAATTACTCGAACATGATTGGACCAAAAAACCTCATGTGAAATATGCAGTTGGCAAACAATAAAATGGTATAACATGTTATATTTACAAAATGGTCAGGTGTCCCTAATTTTAAACAAGATAATTAATTAAAGCTCAACAGGCTGCAACTATATTGTTTTTAAATGTAATGATTTTTTGGGGTTTGTTTGTTTTTCTCGCAACAGACAGAAATGCTAAAATCAGATTTATATCTATTCCTACTCCACGAAAGCATGTGGCAGCATCCACGTCAAGCATTATATGAACCAGTCACTGATATGTGTAATCTGATGTGATGCCTGATGTTCTCCAATCAAAATACAACAAACTGTGAAATGCTCTGTGAATACAGTGACATCAAACCTTGGAATGTACTGGTAATTGTTTAAAACCAATACCAGAAAAACTGCTTTTTGCCCCACTGACCTTTCTGGCAGTGCCTGCCATCATACCCCAGGGGGCAGTCACACTCGTATCCATCCCACTTGGGCCTGCAGGTCCCTCCATTGGCACAAGGACTCTCCACACATGGGTGTGCGGAGTTTGCGACATTAACACCCCCAGCAGAACCAGTTGTTACTGGGATGGTGCGGTCATTGAGTATCAGCTGGGAGGTGAAAGGAAAACAGAGGAGGAAAATGAGGGATGAGGGAAGGACTCGTCATAGTTAGTACACGTACAGTAGATTATATATAGAATTACCTTCTGAATAATTCCAGTGAAGGGTTTTATTACGCCAGCCGTCCTCTTGGTTTTTTCATATTCAGCTACTCCTCCAATATAGAGAGGTGAACTGCAGTTGATCTGAGTGAAAGCTCCCTGAACGGAACGATTCATTATGACAACCATCCATGAATCATTGTTGCTGTGCCATATGAATGAATATACTCATGAATCTTATTGCCATTCTGGTGATGATTTGCTTTAAAAAATGCCTATCTTAAAGATTTCACATTTTTGAAAAGGTATAATTTTCACTCCTCCGCACTTACAACTTAAAATCGTGGAAGATGCTGGAAAAAAAATCACATAGTTGGATTTTTACATGTATGTGTCAATTGACACTCAATGTAGAAACAGTTTTTTGTTCTGTGTTGTAACTACATGTTTAATACGTGTGACATCTCAGCATAAAAATCAAAGATGATATTTGATAGGACCAAACTAAAAACACATTAAAACGTTGATTTCAAAGGGACACCCCCATATTGCTATAAGTGTAAATAAACAGCCATTAGACCTTCATAGTGTGAGCAAGTGCTCTGTCGCTGAGCTCGTTGTGAGGTTATTCTGACCTCTAGTGGTCAGAAAATACTACAAACCACCTTTATTCAACACGTATTAAAGCAAAATACCTCAGCAATTCCTTCCACCGGCCTCTGACTGTCCACCTGCAGGATACCACTCTTTGCTGTGCGAGACACCCTCAGCTCATGCCATGAGTCCAGACTGATCTGCTCCTCACTCCTGTAGCACATTTAGTGTGAGACGTCTGGTTAGAAAATGAATAAATGAACAGGAAAATAAAATAGACACACAATAGAATCTCTCCGGTACCTTATGGCCGCTCCTCCAGAGCCGCAGTCAAATCTGAACTCTACATATCTGTCCACCAGGTTTATAGCCAGGTAGTCTCCGCTGCCTGCGTCATCACTGTACAGCAGCATCCCGTCGGGCATTGACGGGCGGAACGTCATCTCGAACTCCGTGAAGGACAGATAACTCTGAGAGGACTGAGGCCAGGGGATGACAGCGTACGAAAACACTGTCTCATTGAAGAGCGGTGAGGACAGTGTGAAACCTGACGAGTTTGACAGAGCAAACGAGAAAGGAACAAGTGGGAGGAAAGGAGGAGTTGAGCCATGGGGCCAGAAGGGCCGTTTGGTATTGAAATGATGAAGAGTGAAAAGGGAGGGAAAGGAAGAAACTGATGAGAACAGAAGAAAATGTAAAGAAAGGACACTGGGAGGAGAAAAGAAAGTGAAACGTTCATGTTGTCTGAAATCCGTGCTGACATTTAATCAGCCCCTTAGTGCCTCTGAGTAAGAAATAATAATCCTCATCTCAACCAATTTTCTTCATATCGCACTCAGCTGTTCAGCAATTACCTTAAAAGGTCTGCGTCGCCAGGGCTCGCATTTTGCGACCATTCTTTCAGACAGTGGGAAAAACGAGGGAGCGAGTCAGGCAGTCTATATTCCTCGATGTGTCTCGCCGTTCAGTTCATTCTGTCAATTAGATTCCATAGAGGTCGCACACGAGATCTGTGGAGATCTTTACCACCTCCTCTGCCGACGGGGTGGTGCCCGGATTGCGCGTGGGTGCGGGACTCCCGACTCGGGAGACCCGAGGGACCATAGTTCCTCCGGCCTACATGTCCTGTTGCACCTGTCGGGGCCGACCCGGGTGCAGTTTAACAGGGACGACGCGCTGTTTTATCCCTCTCTTGGTGAAAGGGGTAAAACCGGACCCCCCCCCTAAGATTTTCAGTAAGAGGCTACAGTGCTCCTCGTAAAAAGAAGTTAGTCTGGAGCGCTGGTATGACAGTTTACAACAGCCATGGAGGAGGATCAAACCTAAAAGGGATTTCACTAATTGCATTTGCAGACGTACAATACTCAAGAGGGATATTTGTGCTTTGTGTAGGTGTGAGAAACGGGAGAAAAGAGTTGACTCACTCTCTTCACAGAGTGATCCACGGAAGCCGAGCGGGCACAGGCAGATGTAGCCGTCGGCACGGTTTGCAAAGCAGACGCCACCGTTAGAACAGCTGACCAGGTCACACACGCTGTCGCTGCACTCACCTGGTACAGAGTGGCAAGAAGATATGAGGTAGCTGAGCATATACTGCCTATCTATACCAATAACTGTATATTAGGATGGACGACATGATAGGTCCCCAATGGTGAAGCTAAAACCCCCACCACCTGCATGTTCACAGATGGGACAAGGTCCCATTTTTCCCCCTTTGGTGTTTGTCATTTTAGGTTGTTCTAATCACACTGATGTATATTCAAGTGTTTAATAATATGATATGTTTGGTTTTAATTTGTCATTTGATGCTACAGAATGTGGTGAGACTTCATAACTGACAGCTGAGATTGACTTGTAATTGATGGATCGCTCGTATTGACGAGGCTCCTCAAGCTCCTGCATCAGGGCTCTTTTGGCCACATTTTTTTACAGTTTGGATGAATGGCAATGGCACCAGTCTGTGCAAATTAAAATGAAACCCTCTAACTTTATGACCATTATGTATGTGTCAAGGCCAAAATATATAGTTTCCTCCTAAAGAGTAGTGGTCAAATGATGTGGGTTTATCGATGACTGATGCCAATGCTGATATTAAGACAGCGGGGCAGCAAATAGCTGATATGTAGAAAAGCTGTTATTATGTTGTATTTTGCATCTGATTATATGCAGCAATTTAATAATGATAACAAATGAGACACATAATTAAATCTATTATACTGCTTATCGTTTGAGGGTTATGAGGGGACAGCTGACATCGGATGAAAGGCAGAGTCCACCCTGGTAACACTGCTTGTTACCTCAAAATGCCAAATATGGGCCCAAATTATTGGTTGACCGATCAATCAGTCTATCAATACCACAGAGACCCTCTAACTGCTGTTAAACTACTCAACTGAGCTCAATTACCTGAGAGAAACCAGCAAATTACGAGTGACATGGATAAGAACTGAAAATCACGGGCAGCAGCCAAAGACAGATAACACTAATTTCACAAACTCACACACATACTCGCTGCTTCCTCACCAATATCGGCTCCACTCAGAGCTCTGCCCAGAGGCCAGGGTCTGATGTCTGTGGCCTTGTTGTTGATGCTCAGACTCTGAATACAGCCAACAAAGCCGCGATTTGTCCCCGTCGCCCTGACCAGCCAATAGGCATTCGGGGATCCGCCCACATACAGCGGGGAGCGGAAAGTGATCTTCGTGTACTGGCCCTGAAACGGCAAGAGAGAAGAAAATATCCATTATCAAAGCAGCTTGTATATGAAACTCTAGTTCATTATCTTTATGATCTGTCATTGAGTCATTGTTACCTGTGAGCGTCCAGATATAGGGTTGTCGTTGTCCATGCGAATCCAGCCACTCATGCCGTCTCTGAAGACAGTTACTATGTGCCACTGACCAACAACAATACGACTCTCACTGACTATCTGAGCCGCTCCGGTGCCACAATTAAACCTGTTGAGAAAAAAAAAATCATATATATATAATCATAAAAAAATATATCCCAAAAAGCTCTAATTAAATTCATATTTAACTTATTTAAAAAAAATCTACCTGCCAACATTACTGAAGCATAGAATTGTGTGTTATATCTTAAACCTATTTAACTCCCTGAAATGCAAATAGTCAAATTTAAATTTTAGTTCTGAGTACAGGTTAAATAAACGAGATACAGTGTGTTAATCATTGAGCTTTAGAGATCAAGAGCCAAGTTTTATATTCATATTTAGTTGTTTCCATTCATTTAAGTCGCTGAAACTCTTTGTTTTCTTAAAAACCTAAATTTTACATTAGGTTCCTTTTGACTAATATGTGTATGTAGTTTACAAATGCAGTTTGTTTATTTTCCCTATGAGAATCTCCAACAATAAGTGATACACACTAGTTCCTCACCTGTAGTGTAGTTTGCCTCGTACCAGGGCCAAAGAGGTGAAGTCTCCACGGCCGTGCTCGTTCTCTCCACAGTAAAGAAGCAGGCCATCCTCAGAGTCTGCCTGCACCACAGAGAAACTGTTTCGGACCAATTCCCATCATTGTCAGCATGAAAATAAAAATAAAAAAAACAGCACAATGTCTTACCTTGAACTCCAATGTGATCTGAAAGGTCTGGTAAGAGTTTTTCAAGGGTTCAAAGGTCATGTGAGAGTAGCCATAGAACCTGGGAAAGCTCACTGATAGAACTGAAGAAGAGCAAAGGATAAAATCATGATACATCTGTGGTAACAGAGCGAGTCGGGATAGCTGCAAAAGAAAGAAAATTGGGGGAGAAATTAAACTGTGCGTCTCTCACCCTCAGAGCAAGTGTCGCCCCTTCGTCCGAGGTTACAGTGGCAGCGCGCACCTCCACTTTCAAAATCACTAAGGCAGAAGCTGTCGGGGGGGCACACGGTGTCATCGCAGGGCAGGTCGTACACACGAGGCACTTCGCCTTTCCAGGGAGACATAGTCGGGGTGGTAGTGGGGGAAGGCAAAGTGATGCTAAGGTGAAGAACAAGGAGAAAGATAATGTTCAGTGCTCGGTCTTCTGACAAAACAAGGTTTTTACAAGGTTGTTTTAAGCTAATAACACTTTCAATGTTTTTATTGTACTATGAGTTCTGTCTTATCTAAATTACCTGTCCTCCCTCCGTGCTTTAAGGAAAGAGAAACCCAGCAAAAAGCTATATCCACCCAAATAGTCAGCCTATATTTCCCCCTGTTAATCACAGCCAGACTGACAGCTTAAATTGACGTGATATTCCACTGCTCCGATCACCATTTTTAACAAATAATAAAGTAGACAGCATTCCAGCAATCCAAGAGCCGGAGGAACACCTATAAGAATCTTGATTTTGTTGACCAAAAAGAAAAACACCTTCTCGATAATCCTTTTTGTTTTCTTCGCCGTTATGAAACAATAGTCAATGTTCAACTTCCAACCCTATAAAAGAGACACCTTTAAAAACAGTACAACAATTACAGTAAAGCGCACACCAAGGTGAACCAAGACTTTTGGGCTATGTCTTACCTGGTGGTGGTAGGTGGGGCAGTGGTTGTGGTGTCAAGGGTGGTACCGGGCTCGGAAGCAGTCGAGAAGATCAGATCTGTGAAGTCTGGGAAAACTGACGAGGTGGTGGCGGAAACTGTTGGGGCAGTAACGTTGGGAGGAGCGATGGTGTTCATACGGTAAACGACGTTTCGACCAGATGGTGGACCAGAGCGTGAACGGAGCTGGGATTTCCCGTTGTCTGCACCAATACCTGGGAATGGCCTCAACTAGGAAGCAGACGAGTGTAGATGTTACAGAAAAAGATGAGCAGTTAATGTGACCTCTATCTAGCCCTCATCATTTTTGATTTGAGAGCATCAATAAACTTGATAAACAACTCAGTCATGGAAAGACCCACCTCTTCAATAAACACATCATAATCCGAGTCATCAATGTCGAAGTCATCTTCATCTTTGTTCTTTGAATCTGTGATGTACTGGCCATAATCACCACTGCCGACATCTGATGCACCTGTCAAGAATACCAGTGATGATTACTACATGACTATTGATACATTCTGTGAAAAGGACATAAGTGATGACATTAACATGAAGGGAAAAACGCGTGTCCGTGGTGCAACGCTAGTCTTGAGTTAAATACAGTACAGTATGCAGGTCAGAGAATGGCTTTGTTGGAAAACAATATGCTAACCACCTGTACCAAGGCTGCTGCACCACATACTGAAAGGTGTCTCCTCTATACAGAACGCTGCCATAGGAAGCTCACAATGTACAAAGACAAAGCCAGACAGTGAATGCCATGGGCATGGCTCAAAGACAAACGTTGATAAATTAGTTGGAAGTGGCTTTTTTTTAACCTTTCAATATTCATCAATGTGATAAATGTTGTAAATAAGACAATTGAATTAAGCTGCGATTCACATAACCCAAAGACCTGTGTACCTACCGTACATATGTCGTCACACATTTAGTGCAAAGTTAATGGACAATTGAGTACATTATACATATTTGTATATTTTGCATATCATACTACACAAACTGTGTGCATCATTATTAATCCTCCTTTCTGCACACTACAATAAAAAGATGGAACTGAATTAGTGCATGTTCAATGTAACACCTCCCTCCCAATTAACCCCCCGCTGAGGACGCTTAATCTGATCTTATCTTACATAACAGCATGCCCTCCCTCTCAACTCCTTGCTCTTCCACCTGTCTACCTTAATTGTACAGTATCATTCTTCATGTATTTTTGTTAAGTGTAAAAAATAACCTGTACAAATTAAATAACAAAAACTATGTCATATCAAATGTCTGATGAAAATGTTGACTTTTAACTGTGAATTGATGCCAAACCATTTAAAGTGCTAATTTGCACAGCCTAATAACATTAAATCCTGAGTAGTGAGTGCCGGCATGAACAAAGGGGGGGTTGCCCAAAAGGAAAAAAAGAAAAAAATCCCGTAGCAAACTAATCTGCTGTTGTGTAACAATCCCCATCAATCCATACCGCACTGTTTCTAACCCGTTTGCACACACAGAGCAACAACAAGAAAAGTATGTCAGTCAGTCAAGCCCCCCCCCGCTGTTCACTCGAGAAGCGGTGCATTGTGTGCCTGAGTGTGTGTGTGTGTGCATATGTGTGTGTGTCCATCAGGGGTGTGGATGGGCAGAGAAGGGGTCTGGCATCCTGTCCTTAATCCTGTCTGATGAGACTCGAGCGTAACCCGCTTTTATCCCCTGCTGAGAAACCACGCTTCTCTATCTCTTCGTTTCTGTCCGTCTGTCTCTCTGTGTCTCTCTGACAATATTCTCAGCTTCTTCAATATGATCAGTCTCCCTGTTTTACTTTCTAGCCCTGTCTTTGTCTCTGGGCCATCTATGGAACTATGGGGTATTTAGTGACTGAATGTATTCACACGCACGCACGCTCGCTCGCACGCACGCACGCACACACAAACACGCACACAAACACGCACGTGCAAGCGCTTATATAATGAGCACAAATCTGTATGTAAACTGTTGAATGTCATGGTCCTCAATCCATAAAGACATTGCTATAACTCTATGTTTCTATATGTGCCCCACACACCTGTGTGAATGTGTGTGTTTGTGTGTTTTAATATCAATCATCCCTGACCGCCCCCCCTCCCCCACACACCACCAGCAACTGACTACTTTAAAAAATAATAAAATAAATGACTCTGTATCTCCATCATCCGAGCAACAGTGAGAACAACTCACTGAAGTGCTGACAGGTGCTGAAAGAGACAAACTGTCAGTCACACACTTGTTGTGTATGTTAAAACCCTATAGTATCTTTTTTTTGTCATGTTTCACTTCGATATTAACATGATCTTCACATGGTGATTTGAAAAGGGGAGGGAAGGGAACTAATCCACATTCATTTGTGAACATAACATTATGGAATTACCTGTGATGGTATTTCTACTCCTAACTGTCTTGTTTAAATAAACTCTTCTTCTGATGACACCTTAATAACAGCAAAAAATTATCTCCAAACCAAAAATAATAAGCTTCATTTGTTCGTTTAGACTGGCGAGTTGTAAAGGTAAAATATGTTGACAGAATAAAGTTAATAACATTAAACTGCTTCATATGTTGGTGATATCTGCACCCGTTTGGGTCCGTGTTTCTACATTAGGGCTGCTGCCTCTGCCCTCCGCTAGTTTGAAGGAAACTTTGAAACACTTTCTAAAACTTTCTTTACGCCGGCGGGAGAAAAAAGTGTCTCCACGGCAACGCTTGGGTTTACGCAGTGTTGCTAAACAAGGTAAATGTTTTATTGTGACTTTATCGTGGATGAGTTCCGAAATGCAAACATAAGCAGGGTCTGTTTAGTTCTGTGTGGGTGTATTGTTGAAGCTACACTTTGTTTTTGAAATGTGATGGAAACCAGACTTGGCCTGGAACAGAGCTTTCATCACGAAGCGGAGCATTTTCTCCCGGAGATCAACATTTGGCCTTACCGAGAGTGCGGACAGGGTTGTTGATGTGGCTGGGGGGGCTAACCCCATGCACGTTGACTGCCCGGACAACAAACTGGTACTCTGTTTCCGGTAGCAACCCCTTCAAAACCATGGAGTAAGTCTCAATGGGCTCACGGATGTACGTCCACTCGGTGTCCATTTCTGGCCTGAGGAGAGAGGGACATGCATTGATACACAATCGTAAACTAAACTTTTTTTTTTTTTTTTTTAAGATCATTGAAAAGTTTTGTTTTCTGATTTTCCCACATTGGTGAGTGGCTTTTTATGAAGGAAAGGTGGTTTTTAGTTCATTTCAAAAGAGAAATTCTCAAAACATCTTGAAGAATAAGTGAAGTGTTTTCCACTTACCGTTCTAGGGACCAGAACATGTGCAGTGAAATGATTGCAACAGAACAATTACTTGTGGTAATTCTGAACAATTCAAAGTGATGAATAACTTCTCAAACAAGACAAAAGGATTTTTTATCATTGTGTTACTATTTTGATGGCCTTCAAGCCTCAAAGTATTTTAAAAAAGTAAGTAATGCAAAAAATTAAATGATGAACTCCTGACCTTATTTTTTATTTTTTGTGGGGGGGGGGGGGGGTTATTATGTCCAGCTTCCATCTCAAGCTGCTGTGTTTGTGTGATCATTTTGGGCGCCTGGAGCTACAGCTATCTGCTGAATAGAGGCGTCTTCGTCACCACTCAATGCCCCCCTTCAGCAAGACCTCTTTTGATGTAAGAGGAGAGAGATTTGCCTATGAGATGGCTCTTTTGTGTGGAAATTGCCCGCACAAGCAAAAACAGACAGTGATTCATGTGTAACTCTTTCGTAGTAAGTGACAATCTCTCGCGCCCTCTCTTTGCTCAGTGGCAGGGTGTTAACTCTTCACCATGATGTGCTCTGTTTTTAAAGCTTGTTTCCTTTTAAATAGTTACAATTTCATCATTTTCTTGTAAAAGCAAAATTATGATGGGAGCATTATGAATTCTATCTGCTTCTTTTTTTCGTATGATTGGTAAATCATCAGATGACGCTTGGCAGATTCTTTCTGACCTCAACTTCCTTCACATTGTTGCCAGAAAACTTGTTGAGACAATGGAAGATTGTGTGTGTGTGTGTGTGTGTGTGTGTGTGTGTGTGTGTGTGTGTGTGTGTTTGAGGCTGGACGCTACTAGACAGAGTATGAAGTTCATTCTTTCTCATGTCAGAACAGAAATGGTTACACTGAACAGAGCTCACGGAGATTGACTGTAAAGGAGCTGTGTGTTCTGTATTACAGTGATGTAACACTGAGAGGATGCAGCTCGTCTGATCAGATAGTCTAAACATGCAGCTAACTTCACCCATAAATGCACACAGATAAAAGTTTGGAAATAAATTAAATTTAGTTTAGACTGTGCACGGTTTCTTAAGTAGTCGAAATCTCCTTGTTTCCTAAAATTTTTGGCGATACATTCTTCCATTAGATGTCGACTTCTTAAGAACGTGCACAGTCCCTCCATGTGTCTCTCCATCCTCAGCCTACAATTCTCCCAGATGGGACGTAAACAATGTGTTACAGATCTCGTTTTAACGAGAATATTATTACGTTTGACTGAGAATATTATCTCATTTTGAACAAGAGCATTATCACGTTCTAACGAGAAAAATAACCTTGTTTTAACGGGAAACACCAAAGATATTTTTATTTCCACAGTGGCAGTTCAGCGCTTCCGTACTTAATTGACGGTCGACCACGGTGGTATATAACTCACTAACTAACATAAAAAGATTTTGAAAATGGGATCTGAGGTTTTAATTACTGAGCTTCGGAGGCGCTGGTAGGTGGGTTTTGTTGCCTTCAGACAGAGCCAGAGAAGCTGCTTCCTCCCTGCTGCTGGTTCCAGATACATTATTAATCCTTACAGGCATGGAGGTGGTATTGATTTTTCTTATCTAATGAGCAAGAAATTGAATCTCAAACTATTGCTCTGAGATACTATTATTTCACTGGCTGCACCATTACATCTGAAACTCTACCAGTCTTGTTCATCATCTTTGATTTTTTTTTGATTTTTTTTATTCTCTTTCAAAACCTTGAAATCTCTATTAGCATTTGGGCTTGATCACTGCCTGTGATAATGGAGCCATCAAGTGATCTGTCCAGGGAAAAAGCTCTCTGAATTGTCTTCTTCACTCAGCTTATCAAGAGAATGGACAGGCAGCCCCATAAAACCAGTCAGCTTTTTCCTTTTTCCTCAGAGTAACACAGCTTTTTCACTCTAGATTTCCCCTCATTGACATGACCACTTCAGATTAGTATCAGTGGGCTTGTTCGATAGTTCGTACTGAATGTGTGTGAGTGTGTATGATTAAATGTATGGTATGTGCCTGTGAACGTGTCTGTGTACTGACTTCTCGAGATGAGGGTCTAATGGACCTAAAGCTTTCCTTATTTGTTTTCTGAAGACTGATCAATCGTTTCCGACTGACCTGATGTAAGCCACCAGGAAGTGAAGGACAGGTGCGCTACCCTCGCTCTCTCCTTGCTGCCATGACAACGCCAGCTCTGTGTCAGACACAGCCATGACAACAGGCTGAGTGGGGGGAGATGGCGGCATGCACATATCTGAAGAAGGAGAAAGAAATTAAATGCATTCAAAGTTATTTTAACTGTGGTATTAATAATAGCATCAGCTGTACAACGGATTCCTACTACTCACATATTCTTACCATGTGAAGAGGTGCTGATGTCTCTGGGCATGCTGGGTCTGCCCTCCCCTGCCCAGCCATACGCTCCAACACTGACTCTGTACTTAGAGTTAACCTTCAGCTTACCAATGTCCACGTCCTAGAGGGCCATTCATATGGGGCAACGGGGTAGAGACACAGATAGAAAATGGAAAAATAAGCAAGAGCACAGCAGCAAGGGTGGTTAGAGGAAGAGAAGAAAAGACCGGAGGCAAAAAGAAAATGGAAGAAAGATGGTGAAAGAAACTTACTGGGAGTGGAAAGTATGTCACATCTAGCTATAAATATTGACTGCGATGAGAAAACAGTGAAAGGCTCTAATTCACGAAAAATGGCTAAATGACACTTACAAAGCTGGCTTGTCCATCAAATTGTCCCTTTGAGAAAATAAGAGCAGAAGTGTCTATAAATGTTTGAGTATCACGGCACAGACATTGCTAAAACGTAATAATAATTACAATAATTTCATACTAACATTAAACATAATGTAAGTAATGTAATTTTACATTTTTATAGAAAGAGAGAAAGGAAGGGCATCGTCACCAAAATATATCAATATGTAAATTTTAAAAATATAAGAATACAGTTTATTTTTCTGTATTTAAAGACTAAATCATTACCTTAACAGCTGGTTCAAGCTGCAGTGATCATGTTCCTCATTATGTAGCAACACGTCAACCAGTGTGACTTGTGTTTTTAATATTTTTTGCACAACAGTGGATCGATGGCACAGAGGAATTACACATACCAGACTTTGGATGCACAGAAAATATTTGGTAATATCAATTCACTGTTTGGTTTTGGTCTTTTTATTGGATTAGTTAAAAACAGTAAAAAAAACAAAAAATTTGAGTATATTGCCAACCTTATCTTCTAAATGTTGGGTGTTTATGTATTTTTTTTAAAACATGTTTCAAGGTGATGTTGTTTTTTGATGCTCTGATAAAGCAGCACTATCACAGTTGGCATTTTTCTTCATTGTCAAAGCTGAATGTTAGAGGCACATCAAAATGTTCCTACATTTCTAAGTGCACTACTTATTTGAATGTAGCATTCAGTGAAAAGCAATGTCAGAACTCTCTGTATACTCACAGTGGTCAGCATATCCAGGCTGAGAGGCACCTCCATCAAAGATGCTGAACCTACTGGATGTCCATTCTTTATCTCAGTATAGAAGACCTGAAAAACATTGACATATGAAAGAGAAACACATGCATAACTTTGTTTACATGAAATTGCTGTTCCAGTTAAATCAACCCTATTTTGGCAGTGTTGGGGTTTGGCAGGCATTCAAAAATTGGCTCATAGAATCATTGTCCATCCTTTTAGCTCCTACTATTGTCACTTTATTGACACACTTGTTGTTGTCTACAACCTATTATCAGTCATAATGCAAACACGGAATCATATGGAGGGAATACCATGAGGAAACAGAACTTTCAATAAACTTCCAAAGTGACTGGCTAAAGGAACGTATGTTTATCTGTGAGTCGTGAGGAAGCTCGGTAGTTGACTAATCCTCTTAGAGCAGACATATGGTCAAAAGCAACACACACACACACACACACACACACAGAGTCATATTAATCCACATTTTGTTAATGGTTAACTTAAATCAAACACTACAAAGAAGGAAGGAAGGAAGGTGGGTAGGGTATTAGATCTTGTTCAAAACTATATATATATTTTTAAAAGTTACTTTGGTGGAAACAAACATGGATGCTCAAAAAGTTATGTCAGAATAAAAAAGAAGAAGGGAGAGATCCAGTGATCAGTCCACTTTGTGCCACAACAATGTTAACACTTTTAAATAACAACCAATAAAAGTATGTCCTTCACTGTATGTCTCTACTGAGTAAAGCAAATACCATCAGTACTTAAGTGCAGCTTGCCTCGGGTGGACCAACAAATCTAGTCTAAAAAAAGAGATTTGAGACAACTACTGTATATTGCCTCAGATGGAGCACACGTTTGGTAGTGAAGGGGTTACATTTATAGACCAAAATGTCAATCAAGCCCTCAAGGCCATCTTGCCAGACAGCCAGTTTGAAAAGCACTTTGAAAGCAGAAAAAATAAGGGCAGCACCTCAAAGAGGGAAATTTGATTTGTGGCATTTGTTAAAAACCTCTCCAAGCATTTCGAAAGAGAGTACTTGAAAAGGAACACGTAGGGGTGTGCTTTTAACCAGCTGGTTATTATTTATTTACATTTTCCTATTTGTCTTGAACTACTTTCTTCAAACTATTTACTTTAAATTCCAGTGTGTGACCTTGCAAGAAAGCCTTTATAGTGAAATGGCTTGAAATATACATGATCAAAACTTTATGGAACCTAAAGACTAATGTTAAATAAGTAGAGAAATTTAAAATGAATAGAGGTGTGTATGAAAAAAGACCTATCAATACAAATCGCCCATTTTTACAACGTTATTGTGTTGTTCATGTCAGCTCACTGCGTTTGATGGTATTGAAAGTTATGTCATTATGTTGAAATAAAATCATGAGTTTGTGATCATACCTTATATCCAGTGATGGTGCTCACATGTCGCCGGGGCATCTTCCATCGCACGCTGAAGGCTGTGCAGTTGATTGTGTCCAGCTGGATGTCTAAAGGTGGACTCAGACGATCTGGTTCAAACACAAACACAGAGACATATAAGGAAACGGGAAAACAAGGAAACAAGCAAAGAAAACGGAAGACACACTCGGAGAAAAGAGCACATTTTATTGTGATTAGGCAGCTACTATCACCTTTATTTAGTTGGTGTGTTAGCTTTAGTTAATATTCAAATGGGGAAAATACAACATACAACAATAATTCATTATTATTTGTCATCTCAACATTTTACAGATCTGATATCAGCATAAGATATAGAAACAAATTTAAGTGAGTAAAAGTTTAAGGTGTTTTACTCAATATTAACAAGGGCTCAAATTACTACTTACGACTACTTATTACTACTACGTTTGTCGTGTGATCAGAGCTCACCACTCTGTGATAAGACTCTGCTCTTACACAGAGCAGACACTAAGAGTTTCATATTTTAGTGTGCGCAGTATTGATAACTGGTATGTCACAAATTATAGTTTTTTATTTGATGTACGTAGGTGCTATCGCCAACAGACTAAAATCAATGAAATGGTTCTCATGTCTATATATGTAGTAGATGGTGGGGTCATGTGGGGAACTTAGGCATTTGGTGTTTGCCTGAAGATTGTAATGGTGACACTACGGGCCCAACCCTTGTTGATTGTGTCTACAGCTTACTGTGACCAAAAATTTGTAAATGTAGGTCAAATAAAGATAAAATAAAGCCTTTTTAACAAGAGCAAGTCCGTTGAAGTATCTTTCAAAATAGCCAATTATATTCTGAACATAACCTCTTCTCTGTATTTCACCTGAGTCCATTAAAACCACTTGAGGTGACATAACCGGCAGCCCGACATGCTGGCTCATAATATCAACTATCTGTGACTTGGGGTGTCATTATTTTCATGGTCTTTGTTATCAAAACCTGGGTCATTCTGTGGCACTCCAGGAGATTGTGATTACTCTTCCAGTGCTCAACCGTGACCTGAAAATAATTCAGTCTCTTTCAGACTCAGAAAGAGAAATGGCCACAGATCTGTAGATCATCGCTGCTGCTGATGATGACCTATATGCATTACCAGGCTTTAATGAGCAGACAAGGGCCCTCAGATTCTCATAGACTTAAACTTTCTGTCATACTATGTACACACACTGGGTGATTACTACATTCAGACCATCAAAAAGCTCCATGAAATGATAACAATAGCTGAATATGTGCATTTTAAATTGCATTTATTTCGATTTTAGAGTAGATTCTGATATGACGTAAAAACACGTCTGCACAGTATTGTTAGTACGTTTGCAAAAAGCTGGGACCAATTGTGCCAAAGTGTTCTCTCTCTGTCTGAGTGACAAAGGACGAGACATGGCTAGTTTAAACTGACACTGAGATGACACAAATCTAAATATAGCAGAGCAGAACTCAGTAAATTGAAATCTCGTGTAGCTACAACACTGCTGTTTTCCACTTTCATTTTTCTCTCCTTGTCTATTTCTTGTGACGACCTCACTCCTGTGCAGTCCTCCGGACTCATCCCCTGTCTGCATCCCTCCCCCTCCCTCGTGCCCTTCTCCCTGTTCTTCCACCGGAGCAGAAAATGCAATATGTCAGCCGAATTCCCCGATCATCCATATCTCCCCAGGGGTGCGGCCCAGCAAACCTTTGGGTGAGCTGAACTCCCAGAATTATAGCAGATAGAAAAGGGGTTCTCAAATCATCATTGCATGATTTTTTTTAAGGCTCAGAGCGTCTGGATGTTAAACTGGTATCTGTGGTCAATATGAATCCTTAAAAGCTTAACATAAACCACGAAACTGGTGGATTACATTCGATCGGCAAGAGATTGGAGTATTGATCCTGCTGCCTCCTTCGGTGGCCTCCTGCTGTAGCTAATGAAGCTGTTCTTGAGCCAACTGCTTCTTTTGATTAGCACCAGGCTGAAGTTGGTGTTTGGACACTTTTTGGACACTCACATGTGTAAAGTTCAGATTTATCATTCTTCCACAGTATATCGTTTGAATGTATATGAAGATGGACGACACGACAGCTCCCCAAAAGCGAAGCCAAATCATCTCGACCGCCCCCTGGTGGCTGGCTGCAGTATAGGTCATTATCCTCGCCTCCTCCATGTTAGCAGACGTGACATGGGTCAAACTTGAAAGTCAAAGTACACATTGAATACATTTTTTACCCCAAAGCTGGTGTCTGTCATTTTTAGGTATTTCTTAACGCTGATGGAATGTTCAAGTTTTTTAGTTTTTCTCATAAGTTTGGTTTTAATTAGTTATTCGATGCTTTTAAAACGAGGTGAAACATCATGATTGACAGCTGTCAACTGTCAACCATGTCCGACTGACGATTGTTCGGTGAGAACTTGATGTCACGGCTCCACAGCGCGGTCACTACTGTTCAGTATATTTCAAGTTTCTTGAGTTTTCCAATATTGTACAGTAAACAGTATTATGTCTCCCCAATTATTTATACTCGACTCGCCGATTTCAACAGATGCTCTTTGAACACTTGCTCTTAAATTCAATTATTGTGTTGCTTGTGAACAAGTCTCCCTTTCTACCGCTCTGATTCTACACCTAAGTGCTGCCCTCTCTAGGTCTGAGTCACCCAAAAATGGACGAGCACAAAGACGTGTGCTCCTCTTTGGCATTCCTTCGGGAATAATAAACATTACCTAATCTGTTTTCTTTGCCTTTTACTAAGAAAAGTGTCATACGTGTGAGGTGAGGGAAAAGATCATTTATAATGCACGTGTTTCATCACAAGTTAAAAAGTTTTGATAAGATATACAATACGCTACAATAAGTGTAAAAATGAAGCTACTGAATAATTCATTGACTCATTTTAACCAGGGTTAATGTCATTCAAATTAAGACCTTTCCTACTACAACCCATTTTGTTATTTAAAGGCTGATGTGATTCAACGAGACATCGAGCGCTGTTTACATTCCCCCCCTCCTCCCAGAGAATGAGGCAGAAAGGGAGACAGCCGTGCTCTGCATGGCAGTCTTGACTGCGGTGAGTTTTCTGCACTGACAGACAAATGTAATAGTCAGCTTGCCATGGCCTGTGGGTCCAAAAGAGTAAGGGAGGGAGGGATAAATACAACAGAGAGAGTGACAGCGGGAGAAAATGGAACTGATAGAAAGAGGGAGGAGGGAAGGAAAGAAACTGGGATGGAGAAATATGTTCAGGGTGACAGGATATCAAAGAAACATATGGAGGGAGCGAGTGAAGACGCTGTGGAAGTGACAAAATCAACAAGGATCTTCGGATCGTCTTCCCAAAGGAGCACACTGCAGGAAACTTTGAAGATGGGCGTGCTATTGGTTCAAAGATGAATATTACCATTCATTTCTCTTTTTCTTTTAAAATGTCTCCAAAGTTGTGCACAGAAATATAAGGACATATAGGCACTTCTTATTTAAAATAAAGAGAACAAGAAATGATCAACAAGCATTAACCGTGATCTTTTCCTCTCGGCTGCGAGTCCTCAATGTGTTTGAATATCAGTTGGTTACATTCCAGATGTAGTGTAATTCTGCTCGTCAGTGAGATGGGAAGTAGCACGTTGCACTGAGCTTTGTTATGGAATTCAATAATGACTTTTATAATGATGATGCTGATGCTGATGGTGTGTCACACTGATGATGAGCACCCAACAAGTTTGTTTTTGTCTTTTTGTCGCATAATGTACAGTTCAAGGACTTTGCAAGTCAAAGAAAGCCACACAGGTTGTCATTATCTGTTTCTGAATGTGAATTATTGCAGTAATATTATGTTTCATCTAATAATTCAAATGTGATCTGACATAGGGTTGGGAAATAGGGTTCATACTTACTACACATGCAAAAGCTGCCCCCATCAAAAAAGTTTCAATTGTTTATTATTATTAATATCATACACATATTTACTGCTTATAATCTGATTTTAGCAATTGAACTTACCAGATCTCCGAACATTTGATCTTCTCGCACAAAGGCAAACGCTGGCTGTGCATATTGCAAAGAGAAGTAAGTACAGAAGACTCCTTTCTTTACGTGTCGATTCCATGTCTTCTTCCGGTCGAAAGTTTCAAAAAGGTCAAATGTTCATTTTGTGACACATTCAAACGCGCCTTTCAGAGCCAACGGAACGGATCCCTTCACCGATACAAGTTGTCACTGTCAAAACACGTTTGTCTTTTTTTTTCTTTTATCCAAATCTTGGCGCAAACGCCAACCGGAGGCAGGCAGAGGCCGCCCGAGAGGGAAGCGCAGCCACGGTTTGACACGGATAAGATTACGGTCTGCAAAAGATCAGTGGGTTGCGCACCGCTCACGGACGGACCGGCTGCTGGAGCTCCCCGACGGGCGCACGGAGGGCGACGTTGACGGTTGTCCGCACGATTCACGCGTAAATGCGCATCAGCGAGTAGCGCGACCGAGCGGCGGGCGCGACCATCTTTACGCACGAGTCTCGCGTTTCGCGTCAGTGTCCGGTCCGCGTCTTGTAGCCAGCGAGGCGCAGGGACGTGGTGCCATTTAGAGCTAAGAGGATAAT
This sequence comes from Scophthalmus maximus, assembly GCF_022379125.1. NCBI lineage: Eukaryota > Metazoa > Chordata > Actinopteri > Pleuronectiformes > Scophthalmidae > Scophthalmus > Scophthalmus maximus. The sequence goes on along the minus strand of NC_061533.1, from coordinate 11,492,910 downwards.
AAGCGTCTAATCCGCACACTGGACACAGATGGAGAGCGTGTCTTGACGCAGGAGCAGGAGAGCGACTCGAGCCACTGTCACTCCATGGGGATACTCTTTGTGTGTGTGTGTGTGTGTGTGTGTGTCTGTGTGTGTGTGTGTGTATGTGTGTGTGTGTGTGTGTCTGTATGTCGGTGTGTGTGTCTGTGTGTGTGTGTGTGTGTCAGTGTGTGTGTGTGTGTGTGTGCGCGCGTGTTGATTGACTGTTTGTGGGTACAACAATGACCAAAAGGGCAAACCAGTGAATCAGTTAATCCATGGTGGCCAAGCTGCTGTGAACCCATTAATAACTGACCATCTGATAACGGAGTGAGGTCAAAAACCTGCATCAAGGAAGAGCACAGACCACTACGCTGTTTCACCCCCAAAACTTCGGTTCCCATCCGCATCTGAGAATGTGATGTATTTGTGAAGATAGGACTCAAAATGTCACGTTTTTACTGGAAATTACTCAAAATGTCAGGTTTCCTAATCAGCGCCTGGATCCCTCAAAGAATGTAATCACCTGTTGCCATAGCAGAGACCTATCTTTGATCGTTGAAATCCATCCGTAACTTTGTGAGTAATCCTGCTAACAAACAGACAAACAGACAAACTGAGAGAAGAAAAAAAAGTATAGTTTCAGGCCTGACTGCAGCGAGGACTGGAAACTATATGTGGCCGCAGCAGCACCAGACATTTTCTAAGTCAAAGTTGTCCACAGCCACTGACTCATTACACACGTCCTGCACAAATCTCTGTCAAACCGTTCTGAAAGCCTTTGAATAAGCCCAGCTCCTTTACCCCAGTGGGCCACATTTTCACCTTCTCCTGTCGCTTTTCTCATTACAGTATTCTATTATATCAGAGATACCATGGCAGAAAAATCTCAGCAGGAGCCAGAAACCACGCAGGCTGCTTTGTTAAGACCATTTCATTTTCACTCTGCTGGTCATCTACTTAGAGACTAAACCTTCAGACTAAATTCAGAAATCACTCAAGCCCACAATTTGTTTAGAATAATTTATATCTGTCTAATTATGATCCCACATTTTTTTCACCTGGCCCACACTGTCAGCTACGGAAAAAAATCTTTCCACACAGACGTTTAAAATAATCCTTTTCATGACACCTCGAGCAGCTTTAAAAGCTTCATTCTACCTATTTCAATATTAGCCTCACAATGTTAGTTTCTGTTCCTCTGGTTACCATCCTTATATTCATCAGGTAATTACACATAGTTTACAGCATTTTATGGTAATCAAATATTTCCAGCACTGTGTAGGCACTGTCGGTGCTCAGTAACTTATAAAAACAATAGAGATTCAATGTTTTCTGTTTTCTTTGTGCTCTCACACAGTCCTCGCAAGTTGATTTTTGACCAAAGGTATACACTGATATATAGTGTATCTACTGTACCCCATAGTGTATTAATTGTACTCCTTTATACTAATGAATATACTGTATTTAACTACTTCAGTGTATTCATACCTGCCAATTGTCAATACTGTTCATACTGCAGAAATCCTATTTATATTTTACTATACATGAGCCTACTCTGCACTTTGCTGCTTTTTTGCACTTCTGGTTGGATTCTAACTGCATTTAGTTGCCTCAGTACTTAATGACAATAAAGTTTATCCAATCTAATATACAATATATAATACTGTATTATAAGACCTGATGAAGCACCATGTTTTACATTTCAACCCAGTCTTGGTTGACGGTTGAAGCTTCTGACACACCTAAAAGAAACAGTAATGTTAAATGGACTGTATCTATGCACCACTTCTCTAGTCGTATTGTCCACACAGTACAAGTCACACACACACACACACACACACACACACACACACACACACACACACATCACTTTTATGTAGAGCACTTTTTCTATCACACATTATTCCTACGCTGCTGTCAGGGGCAAATTTAGGGTTTTGTGTCTTGTCCAAAGACACTTCAGCACACAGACTGGAGGAGCCGGGGATCGAACCACTGACCTTATGGTTAGTGGACAACCCTCTTCAACTCCTGAGCCACAGCCACTGTCCTCAATGGCGTGCCCACTGAAGTTAGCGCTAAAGTCATGTATTTTTTATTTTGGCATGAGTGAATCAGAATCTGTGGACTGTGGGCACTTTGCATCTGGACCGTCTAACAACTGAGGATGGTTATAAAGTGTAGAGTGGTGATGTGCAGTGGCTGAGGTGATGGACACTGAGTTACATGAGTGAAACTCACTGGTTCCATCTCCTGGACAAATACAAACACACAGGAGACGAAGGAGAGAGAGAGACAGTGATTCAAATATAAACAGAGGTGCAGCCACAAACAAAAATTTTTTTTTTACACTTAACATTGTCATTAAAACAACCAGTATTTCTATCTCTAGTTTCTACAGTAACCTAATAAAAATAATAACCTTTTCCTTCTGGTAAACCCTTTAACTCAAACTACACAGGACACGTGATAGCTTCACGATAGCCTTGTTGAAGTAAAGAAATTATTTGTCACATTTGTATACCATCATAAAACAAAAATAAAAAACAGACTGGTGGTTTAGAAAATTGTGCAGCATGTAGTCAAAAGATTGTGACATGTTTTTTTATCAGATTTAAGGGGAACTAATTGGTTCTTGCTCACCACAACACAACGATAACACTAAAAATATCAACATTGATTATATTCATAGCAAATATAACCTCCCCCTCTCTTGAACTGTCAATGATCAACATCCAAAATGTTTATAGTTTTGGAGGTTGATGGATTTCGTTGTATCAGTTACATGCATCTTATTGCCACCATGTGTTTAAAAATAAAAAGCATCCCTTTTAATTATTTCAGTGTAGCACATCTGTCAATCTGTACCTTCACAAACAGCTGTAAACAGTGCCCACTAGTGGCAGCTTTTACGTCCTACATGCATGTGTGCGTGTGGAATCAGCACATCTGGCTTCAATGTTTTCAACCGGCAGTAATCTGGAGTGGACTCTGCAAGTCCGAACTTTACGTACACACACATTTGCCAGAGCTTTTAATCCAAACAGACTTACAAATGAGGGTCAGCACCCAAGCTTCAGTGCGGCAGGAGAAAATGGAGTAGTCACTGAGGACCAATAGAAGACAAAGTGCTCAGGTAAAGAAGAGCACATCAAGTGTGAGTCAGGTCTGATATGGTGTTAGGAAAGGAGTTGCTCTTGATGAGACTTCAGGGGATTCTTCAAGATAAATATAGAGACACCACTGCTCTTTGGCGGCTCGTTCCACCATCAGGGAACCACAACGCAACAGTCTGCACTGAGATCGCCTTGCGTGTGGGGATGGCATTGCCAGACAACATTCTTGGGAGGAAATGCAGTGGCCGAGAAGGAGCATAATGAGCCTGTATGATTGAAATAAAAGAGATGAGGGCAGGTGCAGGGATCACTCTGTCTTTAAAGGCCTGATTCATCCACCTGCTGTCACCTTCTAAATCTTCCTGACCAGTGATATCTTTTATTAGCCTGCACTTTTAGTCGTGGAATATTCTGCATTTGTGTTCATTTTTTTCTGTCTGTAACTAAATTTCAACTGATCTATTTTGTTCTATCGAGAAAAATTCCCTCAAAGTAATATGAAAACTTAACAAAGTAAAAACAATGTTTATTATACTGATTCTGAAAAATGCAATGGATGCTATTTTCTGAAGTTTGGCTGTAAATTTGGTATTCATTCATTAAATCCCTTTTCAAAGTGGCCCTGTCTTCAGACTGTGGTGATGTCACCGAATTGTACAAATTCAAATCTGTGACCTTGTATATCAGTTGGGCCACTGATCAAGTCTCTGATGTAGCCTATATAACAAAGAAAACTATAGACCAAAATGTTAGTTTTAAATTGAAATTGAAATTTGTGTGTCAGGCTGCGGGGGCCCTGTCCTCAGGGAGAGGGCTGACCATGGTGAGAAGTGAGCCCGTTACTGGGGTAGACTGGTTCTCTCTATGCACCCAAAACATCATGGGAGAGGTTTGTGTCTGGTGGAGGATTGAGTCATGTTTTGGGAAGTGGAACATCATTTACGAGTGTCTCGTTTTGTCCTTCTAAAAAGCTGTTTTGGCAGCACTGATTCTGAGCGAGTAGGAGAATAGGATCAACCGATAATTCTGCAGAACAGCTGGACTTTACGCGATTTTCTCTCAGCAGCTCCGATATTGGTACGCAGCTCTCAGATGTACCTGCCAGCCGTGGGTGAAGCAGTTGAGACCGAGCAGGTCTGTGATGGGTAGAGGACACAGGCTGTCTGGACATGAAAAATGTGATAAGAGAAGGTAGAGCGGAGGCGACCAAATTTCATGGCAAATCCATCAAAGAGCTGTTAAGATTTCTCAGCCTGGACCAACTGACTAACTAATATTGCCTTCACTTGACCCAAGTGCCTCAAGCATGAGGCTCCTTTAACAATATCATTAAACCACTTGCAAATGCAGAAAACAGGACTACAGGACACATTATCGCAAATCTCCCCTCTCTCCCTGTCAGTAGTCAGGATATTCTTTTTTTTTCTGATAATTACTGCACCGGCAGCCATTCCCCAAATCATACGTCCACTCCAAATGTCAGCTCCTGCCTCCCACAAGCCATTCTGGCGCTGCAGTTTCATGTTGGCCGATAATGACGAGTGAAATGACCTGCGCAATCAGCCGATTACATGTGAAACAAACTGCGCCCCCCCAAATGGCTGACAGATTACATTGCAGATCAACCCCCCGATTAGCCCTCTTGCCTTGCAAGCAGGGAAATGGACATCTGTTTGGTAAATCTGCAGCTTGGCAAGAGTGTAATTGAGGTATTTCCATACAGTGAAGCGAGCGAGTCAGTGGAAAGACGAGCTTCTCTTGTGTGATTTCTACACCCATTTCTAAAAACAAAAGCAGAAGAAAACTCTTCTTCTGTACGACTTCACAGTTGCAGCATATTTGAAAGCTCAAATGGTTTTTGCACGTTCAGTGTAGTCAAGTAATTGCAATACAATGTGGCCAACATGTGTACGTGCACTGACACAAACATGATTCATCACGAAACACTATACTTCAAGGACACATGGATGTGTGTATGTGTGTGTGTGTTTACACATCTGCATAAAAATGTCCATGGATCTACAGTATGTATTTTGCATCAGCCGCCTTCATGAAAAAAGGAGAACGTTTGTGTGAAGCAGAGCAGATAGACGATATCACTGTCAAAGAAAATCAAGGCCTATGGTGACAATGAACATCACGAAGGAGAGAAACGTTTCATTTGATTATTGAAGTCCAACAAACTGAGCCTCGATCCATCTGGACCTCGACTCAGATAGAGGATCATGTGGAATACGTTATCATCTACCGTAGATATACTATTTGTTCTGCTTAACCCGACCAAAAAGTCTTAAAACATTACAGCTGTGTGTGCAGGCACTTTTCACTGTGGCGCAGGCTATAGTCAAATAAACAACTTTTAACTACTCTTGGAAGGAGATCCCTTCCACTCGTCTCTCCTCTGTTTCCAATCACTAAACATAGTTTTGTGCATGCATATGCCTCCCTTGTTATGTTCTCTAACACAGTGGATAGGAATATTGAATTTGTCACATTCTTTGATTGCACGGGGAACGGAGGAGGTGGATGCTGACAGTAAAAAACACAAAACACGTGTGGTAAAATGATCCACACACACAGTCTGTTGTCTTTCCCTGTATCATTATATCATGGTCTGATTTTATTTTTGTATCTCAAACATGCAAAGACTAAGCTACTCAACAAAAAACTGAAAATCCATTCAACATGATTTGACCCGTTTAAAATGCTCTTTTGAACCATTTGTTCTTCACATGCAGCTTAATGACCAGAACATGGCATTAATGGAATTAATGAAAATCTAATGATATTACACTTCAAATAAGATTTCATATTGCTGAAGGCGTAAGATGGAAACGATTAAGTTAACCTGTGATGGATGTCAGCTCACAGCCCTTGATGTTAAATAGCATCTGCTCATGGAGTGATTTCAAGAACTAGTAGCAACACAATCCATCCCGTCTGTTTTAACTGGCTGATTAGAATCACATTCCTCATCCAATATCAACCGCAGACTTAATATGGAATCTGATGCATTGTTAGTGGAAAGTGTGAAACTTCTCTCTCCCTCTCGGCCATCTGAGTACACACACACACACACACAAACACACACTGAGCCTCTTTCATAACACAGCTCTTCTCTCACTTACTCTGGAGTTCCATCATGGGTTTGGACTCCATCCCTCTGTGTGCAGGCTGCGAGGGTGGAGACTGGACGAGGCAGAGGATGGACCGTCAGACGTCACCGCCGCTCCCCATCTCCCCTGTTCGACCTCTCTCTTCTCCCCAGTCAGGGTTGATGGTGAGTGGGGATGAGCAGGAGTCTGCGTCACCGCGTTGTGCAATAGAAACCACTGAATGGAAGGACTGTAAAAAAAAAAAAAAAGGACTAAAAAAAACAAGTGGAAATCGTGTTTGGTCTTCCCAGCGTCGTGGGATCCAGACAATAACTTCAAGGGGGGGGGGGGGGGGAGTTCTTTTGCGCCACTGGCTTCGCTTCCGTGCGCCTTGGATCGTGCGCCTTGGACCGTGCGCCAGGCTGCGAGGGACCCGGGGTCTCCAGCTGGCGCGTGAGACTTGACAATACTCCGGCAGTAACACGCTGCTCTTCACCGTTTCCCGTGACAACAGCCCGAGCTGATGTGTCTCCTCTGGCAGCTGGTCGACGTCTTCCAACGCGCCGCTTGTCGTCGTGGCCGGGCGATAACTGTCGGTTTTGCATCGCGCCATGTCCTTCTGTCGGACCGAGGTGGACAATGAAGTTATGGGATAGTCTGACCACTTGTTTGATTCTGCTGAGCGCCGTGCGCGCCGGCCCGCCGCTCCGGGGCAGGCAGCGATCGACGGCCGCCGAGAGGAGAGGGCGCGCCGCCGAGAGTCCCCTGGAGCTCCCGCCGGTCCAGACCAGCCTGTCAGTCACAGCCGCGGGCATCAGGCGCGCCGACGCGGACGCGGCGGAGTGGGGAGAGGCGGCGGCGGCGGCGACATGTAAGAGCCCGCGGATTTGAACGCAGTTGACAAAACCGTTTGCATTCAGCAGGCTGGCAGAGTCTGGAATTCTTTACATTATCTGTGGCCAAAAGATCAGCAAGAAAAAATACACTACAAAAATTGGAAACATGTGGATCTGACCCCTCGATGGGCATTTGACTTAATGAGAAAAACAACTTTCGGCTGCGTTTGATGCTGAACAGCTTATTGCAGAGGACATCTTTTAGATACATGTATTTATTACATTATATTTTAGATGCTACATTGCAATGCTATCTCATTCTGCCCACAAACCCGCTCATCATTTCGGCCTACATCATCCAGAACAAGTGGTTGTTGATGTTATTACTTTCTTCATACAGTTCCCACAGTGTACAACTGTAGATTTGACATAAATAAGTGATGGTGCATGTCGGTTGCTTGATTCAGCTAATTTGGTTAAGTTAAGTGTTATAATGTAAAAATGTTCAAGGGGAGGTGTCTGTTTTGTCCATCTTACTGCCTAATACATATTCATATTTGAACGTTTAGCATATTTGAATATAGAAAATAACTTTTTGACTGATTATTAAAATAGTTTTCCTTTCATTTTCTGTGAATCCACTAATGGATAAATAATGTTTAGCTGTTGTGCTATGTGCCACAAAGCTACATATTGACTGTTGGAGCTTTAATGAAGTCCAAACAGATGTACAGCTTTTCGTTGCATAAAAAAGAATGGGATCCATTTGTGACTTGGAGTTCAAAACACAAACAATGTGTGTGTGTGTACCATTTAGGCATTTGCACATGCAGATGTGTGTTAAACAATACATTCTGTCCAATATGAGATGTCCTTCTAAGAGTGCCCTTTCCCTCAATGTGTTTCAGACATCATGGAGGAGCCCCTGCCAGGTGATGTTGAAGACTTGGTGGACTTCATCAAAGTGACCGTCAGTAGAATTCGCCGCTCCTCCGTGTCCTCGCCTACCTCTTCCTCCACCACCTCCTCCCCCTCCAGAGAACACTTGAGCACTAACACTCGAAATAGAAGGGAGAGGAAGAAGGGGGCAAGCCAGCAAAGTGGTAAAGGAGCAAGAGGAGGAGCTAGAGGTGCGGAGACGGGCAGGAAGGTTAGAGGAGGACGCGGTGGACGAGGACAGGGCTGTGTGCTCAAGCAGATCCACCTCAATGTGACGGACCTGGGTCTGGGCTACCGCTCCAGCGAGGAAATGATATTCAAGTACTGCTCAGGGCCCTGCAGGAAGTCAGAGACCAACTACGACAAAATCCTTTACAACCTCGCTCATAATAGGAGGTTTCTTCCCAAAGACACGCCCCCTCAGGCTTGCTGCCGGCCAATAGCATTTGACGATGATCTTTCGTTCCTGGATGACAACCTTATTTACCACACCGTGAGGAAGCACTCTGCCAGGAAATGTGGTTGTGTGTAGGGACCGTGAACTGGTGTACGTTTGCTACTGAGTGTGTTTTATTTCTCTGAAGACTTTTCACATTGTGAGGAAACTTTCTGGCATGATGGCGTGAACCATGTAGAGTACTTAGTTTGTCTGTAACTGAGTAAACAAGGAGAAATTTGTTCCTTTCCCAAAGCAGTGACTCCGCCTCTCCACCTCGGCCCCACCACAATATCCACGTTAGACTTTACCCCTTAGCTCACAAATGTCTTCAGTGTAATTTGACATATTTCCTTGGATACTAACCAAAATGACTGAAACCAGACAAACTCAAACTCAACTAGAATGGCCCTCAGTAGAGTGCATACCTCCGCCTAGGCTCCTTAATATGCCTGATTATTTTCATCAAGATCCATGCATTATTCCATGGGACATTGGGGAAAATGTAAAAAAAAAAGGAAAAAAGTCCTATCTCGAAATGTAAAAGGAATCTGCCCCTTCATTCAGATACGACACCAAATTGTAATGGGTTCTTTCTTGTCCCATGTCCAATCTTTTCACAAAGTTGTGGAAATCCATTCTGAAGTTACTGTTTAATCCTGCAGACAATCAAACAAACTAACCATCAAACAAACAAACGGACAGGGGTGAAAACGTAACCTCCGTGGTGGAGGTAATGAATGACGCCGCAGACTCATTATGAAAAGTATTTATGAAATGTTGAATGTATTAACTTATTGATATTTATTTCAGTTTTTATATGAGGAATAAATGTTATTTATTACGGTTTTGTGATATCTTACAGTGTGCCAAAGCTTTAAATAAATTAAAGACTGGGTGGTTTACATTGCAAAAATGTTGTTTTTTGCGTCAGGATCTAATGTTAAAGGTGCCCTGTTGAGTTGTCTTGTTTGCGAGCTCCTGGGCACGTGCATGATACAAATAAAACATGTGGTTGAAAAACTCCACAGGGCACCTTTACAATTTTTCTTTGCAGGAAAACTTTCCTCAGTATCTTAACATTTACAATGTCCTACAATATCAGTGTATTTGACTGCATTGTTTGTTTTGTTACTGGGTAAAAAAAAAAAAAATCTAAAGTTATAGCAAAGCGTTTTGTTCCAAAGATTTGAGGAATAGTGGATGATTCACTGTTCTCCTCTACGATGAATTGGTGTGGTACTGAAACCAGATATCCTCATTTTGGAGACATAACTACAGCATTATTTTCATAAAGTGTTCACTTTTGAATTGTCTCGTTTAATTGTTAATAAATGCATTCTTCACTCACAGCGTAGTGTATTCACATTGAAACCATTATCCTACAGTCTTATGCTACACCCAGAACTCCAATTTTACCCCATAATATTATTACACAAACCTGACATCAATCAAATTCCTGTCGGGGGTAAGACCTGTGGTGAAGTGAGTGGTAGCAGGAATTAATCAAAGGGTTTCTGTCACTTTTATGTGAAGAGGAGGGAGGGGAGCAAAAGACATCAACCAAGTCCTTTAAGAAATGAGAGAATACAGATGGATGAATAGAATTTGATGTTATCAAATGAAAGGAACAGGCATTAAACACGGGATAATGGAGTAGATTATCATTATCGATAGAATAAGAACAGAAGGAAGGTGACATGGACAGTGAAGGTTGAAGGATAGATGGATGAAGTGTTGAAAGAAAACAACGCGGAAGTGTGAGCACTGAAGTTTAGAGCTGAAGTGGAACTGTATGTTTGAAGAGAAAAGGAGACCCATGAAAAGACAGTGTGATGAAAAAGTCGGCCAATATCCAGAGTAGACAATGGTGTCAGAGAACATGAGAAGAGATGTCACGCTCAACTAATTTGTGTGGTCGATATCTGACCCGTCCTCGGCTCTCTCACATTTCACAGCCCGTCTTCTGAGCTGTGAGTCAGTGCCGACACCAGTCGGGCTCAGAGCTGGTGACTGGCCTAATACACTTTGACACTCGGGGTTTCACTGGTTGGCATGTTTAGCTCAACAGTTCTGGCCTCGGGCCATAGCCACGAAATTTGAAGTCAAGACGAAGTCAAAGTTCCTGTGCTGGAAATTTTGATCTGGCCAAATTAGCATATGATCCATGGTGACACTATGCGGCCAGTAACGTTGGCACTCAACCGTTTACACACAATATCAATACTTTGATGAAACAAAAATGATTTTTTTTTTTTTTAAACGAGTCAATTTAGAAATGCAAGTGTCAACACTTCACAGAGCAATTCATCCTACTCTACTACTCATTGTTTTAGTTTCCAGACCACAGACAAACCAACTGTAGCCTAATTCAGATTCAAAAAGGCAAATGCATAAATATTTGTAAAAATGTAACAGCCACATTGTGGTTTGGCCAAACAGGATGAAGTCTAATGGCTACTCTGAGCCCAATTACACATATTCCTAAATTAACTATGATGGCACAAAAACTGTTACCGGCCCCACTACGTAAAATATACATAGGTTTGTCAGCCTTAGCTGTTGACAATAGAGGAAATCATTAGCTCTCGCGGACAGTCAGAGGATAGTGTCATTAGTCCGACGTGTCTTCTTCTCTTTTGTTCATGGTGTCAGAGGAGCTTGTAATGAAGGATAATGTTCCACTGGAGTGTAACACAACACAAGTGTTAGCGGTTAAAGGGACGGTGTCCCAACAGGTGCTAAACATAGACAGAACTACACACGCTGACGAGATTCCATCTCAATACAATAGATCTTATGTAACAATTTGCAACAAATTCTACAGCAAAAACAGTTTCCAGAAGCAATACGCTGGTAACTCTGGACAAATCCATACACCTGAGTGTGACCGTTATGTCGGGAGTACTTCCACTCGTAACGAAAAAAGACAGAAAAGGTTGTTCCTCGTGGAAATAAGATCTGTTGTCCAGAGTGACCGCGGCCCATTCTGAGCCACAAGCACATTTCATTTACGTCCACTGTTTCGAGGCATTCATCTCAAGCTATGTCTACACAAAGTGTTTCAGCCATGTTTTAAATCTGTCCCATTGAACAGACCCACTTCTATGTTAATCAGGCCATGTGACAGCTCACGATTTACTCACACTTATCTATTATCCATCTTCTACATGTAATGTTGATGATTCTATATCGGGCTCTGAGTGATGCCAAAATGCAACTGACAGAGACTGTCCTCCAACAAAAACGACCACATGCGTCGTTTTTCAGAGGTCTGCCGTAGACCTGGAAAGTATGTATTTCAATGGTTTTGCTTATATTCTGTACAGTCATCATGCTGATTCTCAGCCATGTTACCCCAACCCAAATCACAAGCTCATCAACTATGGTAAATCAAATAAAACCCCACAATGCTAAACGTCAACCTCTGTCTTTCTGGAGAAAAGCCAGCTTCCTTTAGGTCTCAGCGCTTGATTTCATGGCGGTTTACATCATAAGAGATCCTCCATGGGCAGCTCAAGTTTTCATCGCTCAGTTCAAACCAGAGAAAGAGGAAGCGTTTGTGGGCAGCAGAGCCCCGTCGACCTCCTCTGTGTCGTCTGGCGTGAGAAAAGATACAAGTGATAAACTAAATGTAATCACGGCTCTATCAAACATGTCGCGGGGTCTTCATGAGGGATTAGTCAAACCACAAGACGCTCTTTGTGCCACTGCCGTGGAATCTTCCATTATGACTCATCATTGGGCTATATGATGAGGCACTTGTAAAGACATCCACAGCAGGAGAAAGGCGCGGCAACACAGACGAAAACAATTCAACTACCAATTCAAGACGTATGATAACAACACAATGCCGATGCTGTCTCTCCCTGTTCTTCCCAGTCGTCCTCTTATATTCACAGCCGACAAAGGAAGTGTGTTTTCATGAGGCTTTTCTCAAAAGCATTTTTAAAATGCTGGCGGTCATGATCAAAAGAGCAGAAGTAGGGCAGAAGTTCTTTGTTTCCACACTGAGGTTCTGCTATTTTTAAAACAGACAGTAATAAGTCTAGCAAAAAAAAGCACATTCTGCAACAAAAAGAGGCCCTTCAACTCGCCTATTGCCGAATCCCATAGTTTAAGAAACACTGCTGTGCTGTCATCGCACTGGCTGCAACACAAAGCAGAGGCAGAGGGGATTAACATGGAGCTGTAACCGCACTGCACTGATCATCTTCAACTGGCCTATCGCCAAAACCTCCAGGCGGGACCACCAGCCGCAGGCATCCCCACTCACACACATGCACGCACGCACGCACGCGCACACACGCAGTCTCACTCTCACACACACACACACACACACGCAGTCACACACACACACACACACACACACACACACACACAGACACGTGTTATCAGTCACCACTGTAGTGAGCTGAAGATGGAATACACACTGATGCAGACAATGGACAAAACACCATAAAATCAGTCGCGGAGGAAGTGGCGAGGGGTGTGAATGTAACACAATCACCCGGATGTTGGTGAGTGAGAGGTGTTCAGCTCAGATGTTTAAATATTCACTTGAAACCTGAGAATGTGCGTTACCGTGTTCTGCCACTTCTAACTCTATAACCCTAACCCTAACCCCAACAAGGCCCCTCTCCCCTGATTGCTCAGTCTGGCTGGGCAGCCATCTCCAGGAAGAATCCTGGTCGATCCAAATTTCTTAAATCTAAGAATTATGGAGGCCAGAGGCCGCTGACCTGCATTAGTCTAACCTGAACCATAGTAAGTACTTGCCTAACCCCACTCTTAACCTTGAAGTAAACCTAACCTTTTTGTTTTATGTGGTTCAAATTAACTGTTGCCTTACTAACTGAACATTTTGTAACATATGCTACGAATGGCAGATGTTTGGTTGAGATATACATATGATAAAAATAAATGCTCTCAACTGCTGTTTCCGAGGAATGTGCTCAACTCGATGTATTCACATTGCGATTGAATAAGAGCCTTTAAGTCAGTCAGTTACAATAAACAACACGATACACTGCTTTTAACAGCTATAAAAGCCATTGTGTTAGTTTGAAAAATAATTCAAATTTCAAACCTTTTATTCATGGTTTTTGCTCAATCTATAAAGGGACCTGTGTCACTTAACATGAAAAACAGGAATTCGGGAGTTACATGACAACACAGTGCAACTGCTCCCTCTGGGGTTATAAACATTATAAATGTTGCAAAATGTACACAGCATACATAGTCAATACATCAGTGTACACTGCTCTTATAGTTTACACACATGGCTCAAAATCACCTCTGCTACGCTGAGGTACAGAGTGGAACTGCTCTAATCTCCTTTGTAAACACAGTAGTGTGCGTGCGTGTGTGTGTCTGTGTGTGCGTGTGCGTGTGCGTGTGTGTCAAAGACCCCAGGAGGCAAACCAGACCCCAAATCACCATTCATCCTCCTCTCATGAGGGAAAGGCCGACCTCCCTTCATCCCTTTCTCACTCCTCACTGTCCCTCCGTCTGTCTTTCAGCACATCCCACATTTCTACATACCCTCCCCGCCTCCCCTCTCTACCCTGTGTCCCCCCTACATCTGATGTCCCTCAGCTTATTCCATTAATGTCTCCAGCCCTCCAACCTTCTGTTTTCTGGTAAACGCAGGACTTGGCTTGCAGTCCGCAGCATCCTGTGTTTGCGTGTGTAAATCCACATGCGCTTCTGTGAGTCTGTGTATTCCCTGGTGTCAAAGGGAGGAACCTCTCACTTCCTCCATAAACACCTCAGTGGTATGCAAAGGATCTGTAGCGAAAGATTCTGACTTTTCCACCTTCTGTAACTGCAGCTATGCCTTGTGAATAAGAACCATCAAAAGTTATTGCCAAATGGGCACCCTGGGAAAATCAGACAAATTTCTTGGGCCGACTTTCAAAGAAAATTGGACTAATACACAAAATAAAAACACATTTAAATTTCACAAAATTCTGAGACAAAATACATAAATGTAAAAATAAATTCTATAATCTACAATTTCAGGTTTGTCTATTTTAGTAGACAACGTTACAGCTAACTGGTATGAGCACATTAACCTTCAGAAAGTAGCTTGGATTAACTGCAATCAATGATGGATTACTGCCCGGGCCCTGGAGCCAATGGGGACCCTTGGCCTTAACTATCATTTCTAATTCATAAATTTGATTAATGTGATTTTGAAAATGTTGTATGAGTACAAAATAGTTCATAAATTAGCCGGTTAAATCGTGTGATGTTGTTATGACAAAGGAAGGTAAAATGTTCATTTCGTGGACAACATGGAGAAACGCACGCCTAGCGTGTCACCAGTGTGTGTGTGTGTGTGTGTGTGTGTGTGTGTTTACATTACAAAGATCATAAATCAGTTGAACATAACTTGGGTATTAAAGTGGAAGCATCGTATTACACTGGTTGGTTTTAGCTTCTAACGGACAGTGTGATACACGCAAATATAAATAGTCACATAAGCACTGTATCACTTTCTTCTCACACAAACCACGTCCATGTGTTAAACCGGAGCCAAACGGAAAGAACAACACCGCAGCATGCCAACAATTGACATATCACCGAACCATGTGTGTAAACATAAATCTACTGCTCATCATGATGCTAAAACAATATGCGCCTTCCAACCATGAAGACATCTATTCCTCTGTGATAGCTGCAGCATTGCACAAGTGTTTCCTTATCTTTGTCTTTTACGGAAAATCCAAAGCGTGAAATCAAAAGAAGATGGACTGTTTTATGTCAGAGGGAAAAGAGTCACATCTCAATGGCATAATAAATGAACATTTAAGCTTAAGTTTTTCAGATAAAAGAAACCGCAGAGATATTTTTTTTTTTTGGGGGGGGGGGGGGGGGGGGGGGGGTTCAAGTTATATGCAAAAAGAGTATGAGCTAAATCTAGACACACAATATTCAGATTAAACATCCAGATCATCCCACTAATACACATGGGCACTTGAAAATGACAATGAAGAAAATTCACATATTCTATGTAAAAAAACAAACACCAGCAGGTAGTCATGTAGGCTATAGCAACAAATCACAAAATGCCGTCAATATCAATACATTGGGAAAAACTATAACAAACATAAAGGTTATAGCACCAGATATTGCAGTTCTTAGCTCCTGATCAAATCCAAACATTAGTGTGTACAATGCCAGAATTACCTATATAAGTATTAACAAGCCACTGATCCCCTAACATCTGTTTCCCCCCCCCTGAGGTGAACGGACCCTGAAATGAATCCCACTAAGCCAGAAAATGACTCACAGAGCAGACGTAGGGAGCAAAACAGTTCAAACCTCTGACTCACCGCCCCTTTATAACCCCTCTATAACCTTTCATAGTTTAGAGTGACCTTCTTATGACTCCTCATTGTGCCCTAATAACACCCATGCAGGCCTGAGTGAGCAGAGACGGAACCGACGGAAATATGATACCGCACGCTCCGTTGGCCCGCAATTCACTCACACACATCATATAGCTCTGAGAAAAAAATCTTCATGCACGTATAATGTGCTTGCAAGCATGCACACATGTTCGACATGGACATGGACACATGCACACACAAACACACACACACACACACACACACACACACAGTGGCGGATGTCTGACAGTTGTTCACTTTGATCCAACACAAAGTGGAAAGAAGAAGGGGAATAGAAACATGTCATGTTTATTTGCCCCTTGATTCATTTAAGTTGTACCACATGGTGGTAGGTTCCTGATGCACCACGGTGAAGTGGGACACCTTTTTAAACCCTGATTACCAGTGCGGGAAATACAAGCGTTGACCTCTGCAGTGTTTCTGCCGCACTGTAACCTTTGGGGCACACAGAACAACAGAGACAGTTGGAAAAAAAGAAACTCCGTTCCACTCTGCACGGAAAAACTAAATCCTCACCGCAGGCTACTCGTGACCAAACGACCAAAATCTGCAAACAGGAGCAACAAGATTATAAATGTTATTTTAAAAAGCAATAGTTGGACATTTTAGGAAATGTCCGTGTGTGTGTGTGTCCGTACAGAGTTTGCAGAGAAGATTGATGGTTAGCTCAGCATAGAATAAAGAAATGGAGGTAAACAGACAAACTCTGTAACGCAAGCAACTTACTTAAGATTTTTTTATTGACCTTGAATTTTGCCCACGAAGAGAATATCATGCTATTATACAGAAAAAAATAACCTTGAAGGAACCGTCATGTATTTTCCTGTAATGCGTATCTAGGTGAGATTACTTTTAGAAGGCTCTAGAGGTTTTTCTAAATCTCACGTGCGCACGTTTCTGTTTGTCCTTGTGTCCCAAATGGACAATAAATGAATATCAATCTAAAAGAATGTTAAAAAATGTTTGAGGTTTTCTTAAATCCCCTTTTTACAAAAAAGACGAAAAAGTCAGGACATACCGGCCTCGGCTGAAGTTGTCGTGACCATTTCAATCGAATGCTGTACGCCTTTGAAAAACAAAGAAACCCATTTGGTTTTGAATTTTGTTATTTGTTTATTTTTTCACATGTAGGGCAATTAAAAAGTCCCCTTTTGTGTGTTTGTCTCCTTAAGAATATCTAGAGTAACAATGACTACACCAGGTTTTATTAGTTCACTATGTTTTAAGTATCCGATGTTCAGCACCATGTTTCACCTCCCTGTAACATCAGTATTAGTTGCTGAAGCTGAGTGAAATATGGAGTAAGTTGTCTTTATATCATGCTGGAATCCACAGGAAAGTACAGTAAAGGGAGGTTTCCCGCTGCTTTTTCGCCACTTCTTGCAGAGCTCTATACGTGACTGTGGCATCACTGTGGGACACACTTTGCATCTCGTGTTCTGCCTAAATCTGTAGACGATCTTCCGCACCGCAGACACTGGATGAATTGCCCTGACACAAAAGAATAACATTTGAGAAACCGCTGCGTTTTGTTGCCGTAGCTGAATTATGAGCAAATAAACGAAAATGGAAAAACCTGCTGTGCTAAAACCGGTCACTCACTAAATCTATTATTCAACAAGAGATGCCCTGATTACAGCACTTCACACCGACTGAGGTTGGACACACAGGAAACTGTCAACATGTGCTGAACTCGCACAGGAAGCCGACATAATGTCAACAACGCGCGGCGCCATCAAAGATCCATGACAAGGAGGAGGCGCGGGCCTCACATGCATCAGGAGCAGTGGAAAAAGCTGTCACACAAACACACTTGTGATGACAGGAGTGGACACTTTCTGCTACTATAGTCTGCAGGCGACTTGGATGAATGGCCGCTGACTCTGTCCAGTTCTTACTCCGGATATTTTTTTGCCACTATTTCACGTTAACCAACCAGATGCCTGTGGTCACCACAAAAAGATCTTGACAAAGTACGAACCTGCATCTTGCGTTATGTCTGCACATTTACTGATACTCGTCTTTGAAGGTAGGTATTTTTAAATGTCAGGGTACACAAGCAGACGTTGTTCGTTCTCCAGCACACGGAGAATAAACTGACCTTATCCGAGGCGGCCACCGTGAACAACGGCTCAAACAAGCGCTGCGCAAAGAGCAAACGTCGCACACGACAAATCCTATGTTTTAAAGCCACGTGAGGATGCATCGCTCATTCTGCCATAGAAGGTTATGTTTTGTGTCTGTTTGTTTTTTATCAGGAAATAAGGTATGGATCTAGATGACTTTGCACAGTTTAGTGCATAATAGGGAAATGTTTGTGCTAATGTTGTAAAATGAATATTCTGAGGCTGCGATGTCGACGACTGTCCGTGCCGTGCAACAAGACAGACGGCGAAGTTTGTGAAGTCTGACTCGTGTTACGACGAGTTGCATCGTTTCTGTGGTTTGCCATAGAGCCACTGCAGAAGTTCCTTTTGTCGTCTCAATCTGGACACAATTAGCTGCTGGATCGGGGATCAGAATGCCAGAGCCAGTCATCATGTAGGTCCAAGGAAGATGGATTTCAGCTACACAGTTGTGTTTTGACAGGTAGCAGGGAGGAGGAAAAAATAGGAGAGAGCGTGGAACTAGAAGAGAGACCTTTGCTTTATCTTCCCCCTGTCTCCCTGCCTTCATTCCCCACATCTGCACAACAGATTGCACCACTGGTGGATGGGTGAGATTAACCCCTAATAAAACTCCACATTAGCGCCTCGCTGCCCTACTGTGTCTGCCAGTAACTGATATTGACAGATTGGCTGCTGAAAGAAACACGGTGCATGGCGACGGCACACACACCCATCCAGGTCACAAAGCAGGGAGGAAGATGTTTTTCAATTAAAATTAGCTTTTGTTTTCCACACAGTCACCACACATCAACATCATCACATACCCCTGCTCCTTACATGTCTCTCTTAGAGGCCCCCGTGACAGTTACACACACGAGAAAACACACACACACACACACACACACACACACACACACACACACACACACACACACACACGCACACTCTTTGGAAGAGTTAAGTCTTTGCTCTCAGCCATGGGTCATATCGACTTCCCCTGTGTGAGAGCAGGAACATACAGTGTATTAAGAATTCACACACACACACACACACACACACACACACACACACACACACACACACACACACACACACACACACACACACACACACACACACACACACACACACACACACACACACACACACACACACACACACACACACACACACACACACACACTCTAACCTGAACCAACCTTGACTACCACTTTCCTAACCTTAACCTAAACCCAGGGGCCCATTTCAAGAGAGTCTGGGGACCCACTAGCAAAAGGGAGGGGGGGGGGGGGGGGGGGGGGGGGGGGGTTCAAAGCTACATTGAACCAGGGGCCTTGTTAGGGGGTTTCCAACAATAATGTCTTTGCCTACCCAGCCTAAACCTAACCTTAAAACATGTCTTCATGTTTTTTCATGTTCTTTATGATTTACTTGCCGGGGTTTGCCTTACACACACACACACACACGCTAGAGTAAAAACTACATTACATGTAAAAACAAGCAAATAAACAAACATGGATTTTAGGATAAAACAAATACAAACATTAGGTTAAGCTGGAATAAGCATGTGTTCCCGCACGGGGAGTGACGTACGTTTGGGCCACCGTGTGCAGGCCTCTGGGGGTTCAAACATACACAAATCATGACATTCATTTTCTCACACATGCAAAGGCGTATACACACGGAATTAAGTCTTGTAAAATGGCTTTTATGGATGCCACCTGTCCATTTGGGATCTGATAAACAAACGAGGTCTGTCTTGTTTAATGTTGTTTGAGTCTCTGTAGCTGTCAGCACACGGCACCAGCCTTTCTCCTCTTGTTCACTTCCTGCACAGCCTGTCCTCTCCTCTACGGCGCCCCACCCCACCCAACACACACACTGCCTCTGCTAGTGGCGGAAGTTATCCATCACATTTTCGCTGCCTCTCTCCGTGGAGGCCCTCACAGTCACCTCATCTCTCCCCATCACATCTGCCAAAAACCTTCTCTCACGCCTGCAGCGCTGACAGCTTTCAAATGTTCCCCCTGAGAAAACTTCCTCGACTTTACTGTATTGACACGGTTGGGCCAGTTTTCAGGTTGAGCCATCACCACAAATCCCAGGATGACCCTTCAGCCTTCGCTTGAAACACTCTCAAAACGGAAATGCTCCACTGGTAGATACACTGCAGATATGTGGAGGTCAGTGTTAAGAGTCACTTCGATTGCAGGCAGTGATTGTATTACCGATTTATCTGCAGATTTTTTTCCCCGATCAATTGATTGTTTGGTGCGTGAAATGCTAATTTCACAGCACCCAGGGTAACAGCATCAGTGTCCCGTTTTGTCAGGCCAACGCAATGATTTCCAGTTTACAATAATATATGAAAATAACAAATCCTCACTGGAACAATTAAAAGTATTCACTTGGACAATCTTTCAAATGACTGATTATCCTTTTCATTTCAACAAAAATGACAAATAAATTACCTGAATAATCATTTGATTTGATTGGTATTTTTTAGTTCCCAGTAAACTTTTCAACAGGTTAAAAGTTCAACAAACCCTTCGCCAGTATCGGACACTAACATCAGCAAATACACCTATTATATTGCTGCAATGATATTATCTCTGTGTTGTTGTTTTTTTACACATTTACAAAGTAGAGAACAACACATCCAAATATGAATGAAATGATATGCAGACTTCGGAGCGTTACACTACACACTCAACAAGACAACTAGAAAAACTGGGGGAAAAAAGTGTTGGCAACCTAATTCCAAAAAGATCCAGCGGGTCTCTGATCCTGAGAGTTTCATAAGACAAGTTTGACAAACACTGGACCGGGGCCGATATTACAGACAGATTTAAAGATTCTCCAGAATCTCTGGATATGGATGAAAAGAAAAGAAAATCTAACATCGAAGGCCAAGCATGCAGAACACATTGAAAACAGGTAGTGAACGATGAGCGATGTTGACAACGAAAGAAAATATGGTCCACTTCCGGTTTGTGTTCTCACTGCCAACTTTGAGTCCGGCCAAATGATTTGTAATAATCGCTCCTGCCAGAAGTGCAAAAAAATTCCAAATAAACTTCAGATCTTTAAATAAACACTTCAATTACTAATGAGCGAGTCCGTCTTAAAGGTTTTTGCCAATTTATGGACTTTAAATACACAAATGTGCTCAATAAAATTAGGACAAATGAGACTGACACAATGGAAACTGTCATATGTCATCCTGTTTCCCTGAACCAATATCCAACTTCAATTTATTCAAGCCTGTGGACTAAAAGTTAGTCTGATGCAGCAGTGCATGTTTAGTCCTATTTCTCTGAGTAACCTTTAACAGTGAGTGGTATCGGCCATCCCATTGCTATCCAGTGAACAATAAACAGCAGATAAAAACCAACTAAAAGTCAGATTTTTTTGCAACATGATTCAACAGTATGGAAGAATTCTTTGAAGAAAAGGTGTGAAGTTAACATCAATATAATATAACAGAAAGGTCAGATTTATCTGGGGGGGGGGTTCAGCCAACAAGCACCTGTGACTTTCAGCAACCAGTGGTGTGTGCTGCCTTCTAGTGGCTCCAGGAGTCTATCTGATGGGGAGGGGGTCAGTGAGAAGAAGAACCTATGATCAGTCTTGCAGAGCAGCCACAAACACAAACTAAGAAAGGCATCACAAACAATATTCGGACCAAATCTTGAAAGCCTTTTTTTTCTTTTTTCTTTCTGGTAAGGAGTAAAACAACTCCACAATGAAAAAGTCCACACATCTTTTAGCCATTTTCCCCTTGCATCTTGTTGATGCATGTTCAATCCTTTTAAATAGGAACTGGAGGGGTTTAAGACTTTTCCAACGAACTGGCTCCTAATTTGGTTCTGGTTTCCGACCCAGCTAAAACAAATCACATATAATTATGGTAAGCATGAAGCATATGTACAGGATGAGGAGAAACTCACATGCCAATATCAACCATTTTTACCGAAGCAAAACACACTTCAAACGCCAAGCAACTAAATCAGCATGTCACATAAACACGTCCAGCATGTCCACGTATGGCGGTCGTGATATTTCATGCTAACACCACTTACAGATTCCAACGGTATGTTTCTTCAATCTACGACCAAACATCATCGAACAAGCAGCCGGAGAAGAGCAAGAAAAAGTTTGTATCAGTGACATATATAAATAATTTCTTATAAATGATGTCTTACCTTCGATGTTTTGCCACGATAACCTGTGTTTTGATCCATAAATCCGCTTCTGCTAACTCGCACAATGGGAACTCGTAGCTTTGAGCTGAAGTGCGGCCTGTTTCACCGCTGTTTGACTTGAGCGGAGGATTCTTATGTGAAAAGGCTTCGACCTCTGAAATTCCTCAGTTCGTTCACTTCCTCATAGTGAGCGAATGGTGTTGCTGACAGGGATTTGAAGGCCTTCCGTCGATTCCCCTGCGGCTCTGACCGTTTCGATAGACGTGTCAATCATTCTCGCAGTCCGTCTGACCATGTCCCCGCTGCAGCCGGTAACTCTGCTCTGCTTCACTTCATCAGTATGACATTTTGCACAGATAAAGTTCAGATGTTGTTGTATGGATTTGTAGAGGAATGCGATTCATCTGCATTATTACATAGGGGATATTCACTTTGAAATTATTTTTTTCAGGCAATCATGAAATCTTTCATTTATTTCGTGTTCCATCTTCATTTACTCTGACCCAGTAACATCTATACTAAATTTACACCTCTGCTGAAATCTCACCAGTGTTACCAAGATTATTCATAGAGACCTTGTAGTTGCAGAGATATACTCTTCTGGTTTTGGGCATGTCATTTTCGAGCACGGACCTGCAAAAAAAGCAGCAAGCATTTATTTTGTATGCGTTTATTAATATTAACAACAACAGAACTGAAAAATGTTGATAGATAATGACACTTAACACACATTAGAAGATCTGAAAATCTGGAGTCTGCGAATACCATATTAACTTTAGATCCGTTCAAACTTAAAAGAACACAACTACAAAGTATCTGTGACGGCAAAGACACTGCTGGTGTAAATTTGTTTCGCTAATACTACGAGTCATACAATATTGAGAAACTTGTTAAAAACACATGAAGGAAAATCGAATTAAATGTTTCTTCTTTACCGAGATGGACACACACACACACACACACACACACACACACACACACACACACACACACACACACACACACACACACACACACACACACACACACACACACACACACACACACACACACACACACACACACACACACACACACACACACACAGAGGCTGCCGTCCTGCTGTCTCTCTTTACAAACAGGTTGCCTTGGACTTGAAGCTCTTCAAGGTTTCCTGCATCTTCTGTACAGCAGCTGTGTCTTCTTCAACGGCCTTAGAGCAGACACGCTGCACTCTGCTGTGCAGATCCTCCAAGCACTTCTGCAGAGCGCAAACCACAAGAGCAACGGTGAGCAAAAAATCAAGTTGTAGTGCTATTAGAACAGCCTCAACACATTTACATACATATAACGTCATGATGCTTTAAGGTTAGTGGTTAATTTATAATTGATTTTTCATCTTATTTGTAGTACTTTTTTGCTCTAATTGACCCTGCATTGCATAATACCTTGGAACTCGGATCTCCGAGCTTGGAATTGGGGGTGGTGATTTCCCCCCCGGCCTACCGAGATTGAATTCTGACTCGGCGGGGCAGGTCAGTAATTCCCAGTTCCGAGATCAGAATGGAAAGATAACCCAGACTTCTGTGTTCCGAGGTATAACTGAACGCCGCATTATTCCCTTTATTTCAAGTGACTGGTTGTAATGGTCACATCTAAACTAAAGATGTTGTTTGCATTGAGAAAATAAAAACTTGAACCACTTAACTTGATGGCACATCCGTCTTTTGTTCTCTCTAGAATAATTAATACTTTGTGTATTGAGAAGCGTGTAGATTCCTACATAACGTAAATTCAAATAAGTTTTCTGACTGACAGATTCTTCTTTGCAAAACAGATGCTGTGTCGCAGGAAAAGTTACCTCTGTGATTGACAAGTGGTTAGCAGCTGTGGTAAATACAGATGCCAGGTTGTTGGCCACCGTTCGCCTTTCCTCGTTGGTCTCCTGCAGCACCAAATGGTACCTGAAAGAGGAGAGGACCACAAGTCTTTTATTCTATGTCGACTGATGAAAACAGAGGCCACAAGGATGTTAAAGCTCACACACCGAGTGTGAAGATATAATATTTAAGACATTAATATTGCTGATAAATATTTAGCACTGGTAGACTCTTACTGTTGTTGTGCTGCTTTCAGCTGTTGCACTGATTCATCGTAACCATAATTTACTTTCTTCTCCAAAAGTTTACGATGGTTTTCCACTGACTCCATCTCCACTGCCCAATCCTGTTCCTCCTGGGCCAGTTCCTGTACAGACACGAACATATGGAAAACTAGTTGTTAACTTTGTGTCACAAACGTGTTAATACATGAATTCCTTTTGGTCAGTTCAGTGGGCTGCTGACAATCCCAGTACAAACGGAACTCTTCATAGAACAGGTATAAAGATTTCTGAGGAACAAGTTCCTTAATTTAGTCAAATGTTTGGGTTAACAACCATAATAAATTGAGTTTACGCAATTTCAAAAATCACTAACAACCAATGCCTTCAAGGGGAAATGCTAAAAAATATCATAAGAACATGGATTGTAGTTTCATTTTAGGCAAAATATATTGTCATTTTACTGCATAGTGTCATGCTAATCATCTTTCCATTTTTATGGGCCTCAGAACATTATGCCTTATCGTTTGAAAGGCTGTTCGCTCCTTGTGTATAAATTAATGCCAGCGGTGTTACTGTTGCCGATGGATTATAATTGGCGGATGGGCACTAACACGGCACAACAATTTAACCATATGAAGCAGAGGATGGACGATACCTGCATGTCAGAATCCAACCGTTCATCCAGCTTGCGAATCTGTTCCCTCAGCTGCTTTAGATCATTGGACTTGTCCAAGATGTTAGAATTAAACTAAAAGACAAAAACAAAGACACACAATCCCATCTGACCAAGTTGTGGCTGTTGTTGACAACTGCAATACGTCTGGCAACAAATAGTGCAACAGTTAAACTTTTTTTTTTTACCTGTTCACAAGACTCCTCCAGACTGAGGTTCATGTTGGCTAATCGACCGTTCTCCTCCTCCACATCGCTGATCAGCTTTCTGAGGAGCATCTACATCACAGAATACCAAAAGCTATTATCACACAACAAAACAGATTTTGATAAAGAACTGCACAGAGGCTAGTCTTAATTTTAATGTTATGAATTAAAATATGAAAGATATGCACTTACACAGATTCAAATAGTCGTGTATTGTGAATAATTCACTGGAAGTACCTGTATCTGTGTTTTATGCTGAACCATGCTGTTGGGTCCACATTCAAAAGGTTTGATCTCAAAATCATGACCACAGGCGTTCTCTGCAGACACTGGTATCAGCTTCAGTTTACGTGCCAGCTTGTGGTACTCCGCTACCTTCAACTCAGCCTAGAATTGAGGGAAATACCAGGACGGAATGGACAAAGACAGGTGAAATCCCAGGTGAAATATATGTGGCATTTTCCAGTTAAACCCTCATTCACTTGAGACTGAAAGCTCATGTGACATGTACTTCACAAGCAAATGGGTCAGTGCCTGCTCCTCTTTGCTTTACATACTACATGTACATGCAGTACCTTCTCTTTCACTTTGGCCAGCGCGATCTCTTCGTTCCACTTGTGCTGTTCAGCGTCCTCAAGAGACTTGTTGAGACTGGAGATGGTCTGTTGGAGTTCTTTCTTTTCTCTGTTGATCCTCTCCACATCAGCCGGAGTAAACTTCTGATTCTGCAGCAGGCGCTGCAGCTCATCCCGCTCGTGTTTTAGAGACTCCAGATGACTGACTGCAAAATGAGAGCAAAGAATAATTAACTAACTAAACAATGTATAGTTAATCATGGCCAATCCCCAGTTCTAATTGAAAAAACATGTTCCATGCTGATGCACAACAACTGAATAAACGTGGTGACCACATAGCAGTTTATCTGAACACCTGGGTAAGCATTAGGGATGGGCATTTCAAGCAAAATACTATTTTATATTTATCCATGGGAACTATTGAAATATTATTTGAAGATACCCCAGCCACCCCACCACCTCACGTTTTACTGGCTCCTGGCAACCTGGTGGTTAACGTGGTCTTCTCCTTCTTTTTGTTTTTATTGGTGGTAGGCAAACAACTTTTAGGTGCATTAGTAGTTAGCACATGGAGACAGAATATTCAGACCCAGACATCATCAGTTGCACACAGGATCTAGTGTATCCTGCCAAAGAACTGGCTGACTAGCATGCTTACCAGTGGTCTCCAGCTCATCGGTCACTTCTGACGCTTTGTTTTCCAAGTTGGCTTTAAAGGACTCCAGGCTGCTGCGATAACTCTGGAGTTTCTTGAGGTCGGCCTGCAGCTTCACCTTCTCCATCCTCTTGGTCATTAGGCGGTCCTATCCAGGAGAGGAGGACGGCAAATTATATGTGTGATTTGTCACTGCTCTCCCTGCAGATGTTTCATATTACTGACAGAACTCAGCACAATCAAACATAATCTATTAAAGCCCAAAGGCTGAAACTAAGTCAGCTACAGTTTAGGAATCTTTAAATTTCCTATAGTCATCAATATTTCCTACCATGCATGTTCAGGTTTTCACTTTTTTCCACTACAATAAATGGTAATGGAAATGGAAATTCAAATATTTAAAGTAATCTAATCTGTACACATGAGGATTAGTCAATATAAAAGGCTCCTGACCGTCTGGCTCTCCTTCTCCAGTCGTTCAACCTCATCACTGAGTATTCTGTGCTTCTCCTCCATCGAGGTCAGCAGGACTTCGTCAACATTGTAAAGCTTCTCTGTGAACACACACGCACACAAAAATATTTGATGGTATTCTCATTTTCTTTAAATATAAAAATAAAAATGAAAACCAGTTACTGAACATTACGATCAATACGATACAAAGAAACTAATTCTTTGCTAAGAACTAATTTTATAGAGATGCTATGCTTACTTAGTTTAGTGAGGAACGATTCATCCTCATCCTCAAATGTGTCATCACCCTGCATGAACTTGGAGTATGTCTCAGCTGTGTAATCCACGAAAAGCTGCACAGGGAAAAAGTGAAAGAGAAGATTAAAAAAAAACACACAGAGAGAGAACACATGATGGCAGTGTATTAAAACTGTATCCGTAAGAAAACAGTCTTGTGCTTAAATCCAACAAATGTACAGTACAATAAATCCTCTCGACAGGTTTTCACACATTATGGAGTGTTTTTTTTTTAAGTCAGAATACCTTGTTATATTCAGCTCCTTCCTCGATATTGTCATTGTCTTCACAGAAGTCGCTGAACAGCAGCTCCTGTTTACTCAAACTCCAGTTGATCTGAAATGCACACACGCACACAGAATTAGCATTAATTTCTTTAGACAAGAATTACATCAGTTTGGTTTATTGTTCTTTTTGTTGAATTCTACATCCTATGTTAAAGAGCCTGGGTTTGGATAAAAATGGCTGTTTGGTCTCACCTTGACGTTGTCAATCAGCCACATGAGAGCACCCAGGGCCTGAGGCCATGTATGAGGAGCTCCAACAGAATACATTGAACACTTGGAGAGGACAAACGGATACCTTGAACAAGGAGAGGAATAAACCCAAACAGTCAGCAAAGTTTCCTCAACCATAGAAGAGGATGCAACTTCAAGGCTCACATCAAATGTACAGTATTTAAACACTTGATGAATGTTTCTTGCATTACTTTAGATATCTAGCCCTTTACTAAACTGCCTTTGAATACACATAGTTAGGCTACCAATTGCCTACTATGATCAAAAAACAACAACAAAGACAATACTTCAGTATAATAATGTAAACTATACTTAAAACTATATGCATTTCACCTCAAAGCTTTCAGGATAGCTGGAACCTCCTCCTCAACTTTTGAGTTTGGCATCTCGAAGGTTGGGTCTAGCTGGCGGTAGATAAACTCAAACATCTTCACAAACTCCTTGGTGGAGGGAGACTGGAGAGTCTTGGCCGACAGAGTGCCAGGGTAACCCTGCTCTGATAAGAACTAGAAAGATAAAAGACAGAATATCAGGTTGAACATAACCACATGTAGTTATTAGTGTAACGATTCTAAGACTGAAACTGTGAAAATGTTGCACAGGACGACAGAACCTCGATACCCCAACTTGTTGCCACAGCTGCAGGCTGTTGAACTCTTTTTCAACTTGAACTCTCAACTTTTTCTGGTTAACCTTTGGTGAAATACCGTGCTAGTGACTTCAGACCAGGGTTTTGTTAATCAAGAGAGCAATATCTCTCTCCTGCCTTAATAAAGCAATGTGACAACAATGAGCCCGACCACACTTAATGTGAAGAGCAACACATCCGTGGACAACTGTATTTGCTATTCAAACAACGTGGGCACTGGATGGGAAGATAACAACTGTGTCAGTCTGGGACTAGCAAAAACACGTGCGATTCACTTTGAGTTTTTACCTCATGCAGCTGCCTGATACACTGCTGAACGTAAGATTTATCGTGCAGAGGTCTGGCGTCTTTTATCTTCTCCGTTCCTCCGAACCCTGACATGGTGCTGTTGCGAGGCATGCTGGCTCCACTAGTCCTGAAGGTCGAAACATCAACATACCACCAAAATATCAAATATCAATTTCATTAGCGGGAATAAAGGAAAAAGTAAAAGCTAAAAAATACCAGCTTCGTTTCATCACCCGAATAAGTGAAATGTGGAAATACTCACTGTATGAATTGATAATTAACACTTAATCTGGTTGATTGTACCTTGAGCGGGTCAATCCACTCATTTACTTATCAAATTGACAAATTTTAGTAACTTTTAACAAATTTATTCTGTTAATTCTCCTTAGCTGCCTTACTGGTTTAAATGGAGTACGTGACAACGGGCTCATGCCAGAGGTTTTCAAAAGTACAGTAATACTCTCATTGGGGCCATATTACAGAATATTTACATTCAGAAGTCTCAATCAACACTGTGTAAGGTTAAAATGACATTTGAATTCATTTACTACATTTGACTGAACTGTACAACTGTACTGTGCTGTGTTCGACTCACTTCATTGATGCACGTATACGTCATGCTGTCATGTCTATTAGCTCTCAGTCATTACGTCGAAATGCAATTTTGTAAGTTTCTATTCACGTACCGGGCACCGAAGAAGCTGGTGCGCCGCTCAGAAGTCACCGATTGGGGTTTGGGAATGTTGAGCTTTCCAAACGAAGGCTGTTTACTGCGAAGAAGAAAAGCAACCACTGTGAACCTGTGTGTTCCATTTGCAGACTCACATTTGAGCGAGCTGCCCCACATCCAGTATCCGTCATCATCACCAACTGATCCCGATGTGGCACTTTGGAAGTCAAGTGGTTAGATGCATTCTTCTTGTGTGGGTGTGGTTCACACGGTGGAGTAGCGCAGTATATGACTACATGCGATGTGTGAATGAGTGTTATTGTAAACCCACCTCTGGGGCGTCGTGTACACCATGCTCATCCTGTTGCTGTCTTGCACTCGCATCGGCAGATCCGATGGCCGGCTGAGTGTCGCTCGACTCATCCTTCCACTGGCCAGTGTTCAAAAAAACGAAACACACGTTGTTTATTTGTTATTCTGCAGTTTCACAAAGACCCCCCCCCCCCCTCTTTTATTGTCTCCACCACCAAAGCCAATGACGGTCAGACCCAGTGTCACCTGTGTGGTAGCTTAGCTAGCCAACTAGCGTTGTAGCTATTGTAATCGTTTGGTGATCTGACCGAGACGGAACTAAAGACGCCGAGTCAATGGGGTTGCAGCTTCACCTGCAATGGTTGTAAGGAGGTGAACTAGACGTGTTTAGAACAGTTAGTAACGGTAGCAAGCGTTCACGTTAGCGCCACTGGCTGGCGACACCTTCGCCCAGTTACGAAAATCCAGTACATTTAGTCAGATTGTTATAAACAAGTTATATTCAACCAATCGCTAACGCTCAAGGGTTTTAAAGAGTTTGAAACGTACCGCTCCATAATTCGCAGGAAGGAAGCCGATATTAACCAAAATGAACAGAACCGTCGGGTAACGTTTTGAACTGCGGACCCGCCAAAACAATACAAAATACCGGAAGTCGATGACATCACCAGAGTACGGGGAGCCGCTTGGTCCAAGAAGGTTTCGTTACGCACTGCTTTTTCTGACATTATCATCGTAAAACACAAACTGGAGGAAGTCATTTAGCATATTTTGTTTCTGAAAATAGAAGAGGAGGAAACCCAAGAGTTGCAGAAATAAACCTTTAAAATGTAAGTCCTGTGGCCTGGTACAGTATTTTCCTTTGTGTTGACTGTAAAAATCCTGAATGTGATAAGTGATCCTACTGTTGTATGTACTTCATAAACCGGTATATGAATATCCAGTGAAACACAGCAACATATGCAGATACCGGTGGCATTTGTATAAACTTATTCTCCAAACGGTACAAAAAAGAAAAACCCTTACATGATGGCTTTTTCACTCACTATAGAAATGCTTAAAACCTCTAATGAAACACGTATGACCATAGGTAATTTCTTTTGACATCTAAGAGTATTCATACTCTTAGATGTCGTCTGGCATAATTTTGTTCGCTCTCTCCCTCGAGTGATTACCTCTGAATTATTTTCAGGCCTATCAGTATTTTTTTTTCCTTTCTAATATTTAAGTCCACACCTTTCTTCCATTTGCAAAATGAAAAGATCAGATTAACACTTTGAGCAGACAAGTGACAAAGAAGTAGAAAATTTATTGCAGTATTTGTTCCACCAAAAGGGTATGAATCCCCTTTCTTCTTATTACTAGGGTGACCTAATACAACAAAATCTACATTTACAAAATATCCTCCTGCAATAGGCCACATATACTGCATGCGTAGTTCGAAATAGAATAAATTATATTCAGAGGACTCTGCCATTGTACAGCATGGACAAATAAAAGTGAACAAAAATAAAAATTTATATATTTTTTTCTTTTTTTTCATCTTTTTCTTTCAAATATCTAAAAGCTAAAAGGAAAAACCATCAGGGTGCTAGTAGTATAATAAACTCCAAAAACACTTTAATAAGAACATCAAAAAGACTAATTTCCAACATTCACTTAAGGTTTTATTCTTTTTTTTACAGCTTTTTTGTCTTCAGAGATATAAACATTTTAGTTTTTTGTTGTGTTAAACTATGATACAGTGGGAGTAGAAATGAGCGACTAGAATCTGCTGCACAACAGCGAAGGAGCTCCCACAACAATGTTGACAAAACATTTCCCTCCAGGTCTCTTTTCTGATAGCCTTTTTAAGGGATAATTTGGGTGAATTATTCCTTTAATGCCTTCTGGATTCTATCCTCTGAACTTATACACAAACAAAACATGAGCAGTCCCTCTAATATAATATGTCTTGTGTCATTTTTGCAAGAATAACTCATGTAAAAGTATGTAGTGTCAAATATTCTTGCCCTCTTGTGTTTTCTTACAAAAATGAGGAAGGAGAGGAGGAGGGTCGGAATCCAGTGAAGTTTGGCTGTGTTGTTGGAGGTGGCAGGTTGAGGAGGAGGAGCAGGAGCAGGGGAAAAGGATGATTCTGATAAAGTAGAAATTGAGCAGGGGGGTAAAAAACAAAACAAAACAAAAAATACCACCACACGGGAGCTATTAGCTAGCCCCTCCTTCCCGCGCTGCATACAGTGAGCGTAAAGTCTGTACTACTTTGTTGCTCAGTTTGTGGTTGCTGGTCAAGGCAATCTTCTTGTAAATGATGTCCGACTCCTTTATTGTGTCCACCCAAGGCACCTGTTTGCGACCATCGCGTTTCTTGGCCTCCGCCCAGGGCCCCGAGTAGGAGCCGGCCATCCAGTGGATGCTGTATCCACTGGAGGTCTTGTTGATGACTCTAGCTATTTGTGGCCGGTCCTTGTATTTGGGGCAGCAAAGGGCAATCACATCCATTGCCTCCACTATCTCACTCATACGACCAGGGTCCGAAGGGTCACCCGCTCGCCTTGACTTTCGAGAGGACTGCAGGGAGGAGAGATGAAAAAGAAACATTGAGCTTTTTTCTCCAAAGAATTTGAAGTGTATTTTATAAATAGTGTGTGTGTGTGTGTGTGTGTGTGTGTGTGTGTGTGTGTGTTTATCCCTCCATCTCACCCCCGGGGTTCTTTCGTCACCATCACTATAATCATCATCTGTCTCTGGTCCTGCTTGGTAGCGCGGACTGGGTCCAGACATGGGGCCGGAGCCTCCCAGTAGGGCGTTTATGGCTTTGTTTCTGATGTTGGCGCTGGCAGACGCTTCTCCCTCCTCATCCTCCTCGTCTGGGTCCAGATGTTCCATCAGCACCTTGAACTGTGTGGTGTTAAAAGGCAAGAAAATCATTTTGAGACACGCTTCACACTCCTCAGCAGTTAGATGTTGATATCTAGGAAACAAATGTGAAGGACTGGAGTTGGAGTAACCACTGCAAACTTATGAGCATTGAATTATTTGAAGGGCAGCACTCGCCATGAGCATTCAAGGCATATATAAAGGTGATGTACAGTATAATAAACAAGTGAAATCTGACCCTACATATGAAGCAAGCTGCCATGGTCTTCAGAGAAATGAAACGGAAATAAAAACTCTTAGCAGGTAAGCAGTTGTTCTAACCAGACAGATAACATTTATTGCAAACAGCCAGTCAAGGCCTTATATTTTATTACATACATATTCAGGTCCACAAATCTTTTTGCATTTAAATGCTGCAGTAACTTGGACAAAAGTATTTCAACCCAAATTAACTTTCAATCTGTGATGTAAAGAAAAAAAACGGGCAATAGCGCTAGATACAGCTTCGTTACTTACGTCTATGTACTGTTTGACTATCCGCCTCTTGACATCGTCTGTCAGTGAGGCGCGAGCCATGTTGTTGGAGATGAAGTCAATGGTTTGACGTGGGTGGAAGTGAACAGTGCTTTTTCTGTTCACTGCCTTATCGTAGACCTTGGCTGACTCTGTTGGAGAGTACTTCTGAATTTTGCTGTTGGATGATTAAAATGTTTCAGTAAGAGAGAACGTGAAGTGGTACAAGTTATCCACACTGAAAAATCAAGATACATTCCTGTATAAAAACAAGAGTTGTGTATACCTTACCTGTCAGAGAAGCCATACTGGTTCTTCAGATGCTGTTTGAGCACCAGCAACAACAGGATGCCCTGAACAGCATTAGCAAAGTCCAAGAGACTGGTGGTATTATCTGGGAGTAGCCTCATTACTTTTTCCGCATCCTCCATGTCCAGATCTTCTAGATCAGAGTCTGACTCTGAGGTCTCTGGTGCAACAGGTTTTCTGGCCTTTTTGGGCCGCCGTACCACATCTTCATCATCATTATCATCACTGTTGCTGTTGTGTTCGGCATCACTCCTCCCCGGAGAATCACAGTTCATCTTTTCCTCGTCCTCCCCATCTGATGTGTTCTTCCACTCCTTCTTTACCTTCTTCTCCTTACGCCTCGGCTCCTTTAACAAAAGCTGTGCCGATAGAAAAGTAAACTCAAATCAATAAGAAGAATATTTACAACTTCGGCAGGTGAGCTTTTCAGAATTGTTCCAAACATACTGCTCGAGGCGACAGACAATCCAAATTAGCATTTTAGATGTGAGCTACATTCAGAAATGCCAAGCTACCTCTTTGAAGGTTTGCAACAAGTTGCTGCCAGACACAGACAGAGTGATGTCTATGTGGTGCATGATGAAGAGAGGCTCCTCCTGGCTCTGGTACGGGAAACAGGCGAGGTTGTCTGCTACAAATAGCAGCATGTTCACTTCTGATTTCTGCAGAAAGAAATAAAACAGGGTTTAAATCTTGAAAGTAAATAATTGGGACAAGCTCACAATGCAGTGTCTGCTTATTAGAATTTATATAATAATGTGATCCAACACATTTCAATTCTATAGATTTTGTTATTTCTATGACTGCTTTAAAATTAATTTTGTCTGCGGGCTACATGCCGTATAAAGCACTATAATTAATTCTTCCAAAAGCACACTGCTGGCAAATGTGTAACAAACATGAAGTCAATTTTGACTTGGTTTGTAGTTAATAAGGATTTTCCACCAAGCTGTGCAAATACGTTTAATGGCGAGTGCAGCTTCACTCACAGAACTGTCATCAAAGAGGTTCAGCAGTGAGATGAGGAAAGCCCTGCGGTGCTGGCGGTTCCCCCGGATCATACTGAAGAGGTGGGAGCAGAGTGCTGAGTGGGTCTCATCCTGTCTGAAACCTCTTATGATACTCTTGCGAGACGACTCAATGGCCTGCTGCAGATTGTATGACATCTTCATCCCAGCAACGGCCTTCATCTGTGAAAGAATAGGTTGAAAGAGACGCGTTACAAACCTAGCATTTCAGATAACTGTTGAGATAGCTGTCGCAAAGGGAATGTGCCATATTCCTTTTACAGTGCCAGCACTAGAAAAGTTCCATAAGCATTGTGGAAAAAGGAAAAAACAGACTGACACTTATTTTAAAATCATATCAATATAAAGAGTCGTCTTCCACATTCTGTGAAACAACATTGACATTAACTCACATGGATGAATCCTGTGTACTTCTTGTCAATCTCCACCAGCTGCTGGTCAGATTTGTTCCTCATGCTTGGCTCTGGGTCTGTTCCCATAGCAATGAGGTAGGGTACACACTGCATAGGTGGGATGAAAATAATGTTCACACTCGCATGTTTATATGATTCTGTTTACCAGGTAACAACAAGTTTGAATGGAATTAACGAAGGGTAAAACTAAGCCCATTCAATAAAATATCTTATTGCATGGGCTGTTGTTTTTAGAAATATTTGTAGACTTGAAGATGCTTTGTACAATAGAATGTTTTCATTTCTGGTAACAGAAAAATGAATTGCTTGATATCATATTGACATTTCCAGCTGAATCTGAGAGTACAATTCTATAATCACAATTCTATTACAACAATATATACTGCTCAAAAAAATTAAGGGAACACTTAATGGTCACAGTATAACACCAAGTCAGAGTTAAACTTCAGGGATATCAAACTGTCCTATTAGGAAGCACAAGTGATTGTGAAACAATTACACTTAATTTGGTGCAATGAAAGTGATAACAGGTCAATTACTGGTGGGGTGGAGTGTTTCTGGCATTGCCTTCTTACCTGTACAGGATGAATGAGACCCTGGTTGAGTGTGAGAGCTATGACATTGAGAGCAAAGTGCCGTACACTGGACTGGTTGTGGAAGAACGCCTCCAACACCTGTTTCAGATAAAGCTGCATTATAGAGCTGCTCATCCCTGAAGAAATGTCTCCCATCTCCTTCAGATCCTCTTGTTTGGACAGTTTTTTCCCTGCAATGATGAAAAATGTTTTGATTATCACATTATATGACAGTATATGTTTACTACTATTTTTGACACAACAACTTTTACAGGCACAATTTTTAATCAATAGCTCATTAAATCACTGAATTGTGGCTGCCAACAAAATCAGCATGCCATCAGAGAACTCATCTCTGGTGGTGCTGGATACCAAAGCTTCACTCACATTCTCTGTCTGCTTCCTGCATCCGCGTGTCCTCCTCTTGGAGGTACGTCTGGAGGTTTTTGAGGATCTGGATTTTGAGGTTGATGGAAGATGAGGCGTCAGCCAGGATGCCATTGTATAAGGTCTTCACCTCAGGCATAAACATCTGACTGGGATGCATGATCACAAGGAAGCCTGAGGCAAGAGAAGAACAAACAGCAAAGGCCTATAAGAACAAGTAAACAACACAATCTCCATCGACATCACGTCCGTCTGTTTGGACAGACTCTTGCACATCTCTGACCTCACTATTGAAGCTAAGTGAGTTGCTAACATGACCCTGTAAATCAGTGGCTCGGCACCACTTCATTCATTTCCTTCAATCTTTATAAACAATGAGTGGCAAATATTTTTTGCAAACAATCAATATGTTGATCTTAACATTTGTCAAACATTATTATATTTAAGAATAGTGTTCTTGCCTAAGCCAATGATGGCTTTGGTCTTGACCTCCTCGTCCTCATGTTTGGTGAAGTATAGCAGCAGCTCGAGAACTTTCTCTTTGATAACAACCTGCACACAACATACATTAAAACCACAGTGAGACAGTGTACATTTGATCATTTGTAGAGCATTGGCTTTATTTTCCAATCTCAGTTAGTATTGGTTGTGGCTCAAACCTCCGACACAGAAGCTAAAATGTTACTGCTCTAGCCCAAAAAACTGATAACTGAACTTGCAAACCACAACTTTCCTCAGGTTTTATTTCAAATGTTAAATATCATGACACAACGACTGCTATCCTACCTTGTTGGTGCCCTTGAACTCCTCCAGATCAAAATCAAAGTGTCGGGCCAGGGCACCCACAGTGAAGAGTGATCGCAGAAGGAAAGGCTTGTTTGCTACCAACGTTGCACTGTTAGGATCCTCATGATGCTGAACCTTGAGCTTGTTAAGTGCACCTGAAGAAAAAAAGAAAGGAAAAATAACAAAGGACCTAGATTATGGGTGTGTCCTTCTTACAGTGCTCAAGTTATTTTCCCTTGACCTGGTGACTCTTCTAACGGGATGTGGGGATACACCAAATATAAGGACCTGCTTTGAAGGTTGAAATGCAAGTTGTAGTTCCTTCTTATGGACTGTGTGAAAGGTGACACTCACCATAGAATCTGTTGAAGCAAGCCCAGACAAACTTGTAGTTGTGTGTAACTTTGTTCACAACAGCTCCAAGACAGCTCACACAGTGCTGGACCACCTAGACAAAGGAAGGAAGACATCATGTCATCTTTACAACATTCACGTTTCCTATGGAGAGCCTGGTTCTACATATATATACATATATATATATTTTTTTTCTAAAAAGCCACTGCCACGTACAGTCATGCCATATTTGATGATAAGCTTCATGAGGTCTTCTTCGATGGTAGCGAGGAAAGTTTCACTGGGGTGCTCCATCAATGGTACCACAAGTTCCAAGATCTTTGCCACATTACAGATGACCATGAAGTCATTGGCAGTCTGCAAGGGAAACAATATATATAGATATGTCATATAGATTAGGCACCGAAAATTTATAAATTGGTCTTTAAATTAACCAAATTCCTCAAATAAACAAGCATTCTGTGTTTTCACCGTATTCAATATGTAGATTGGGTAGTCATTTTCTTATTCTGTTAATGTCTCTCTTCTGGTATAAAGGACCATTATTACACATTGTTGTTTTTTTTAAAATTATTATTAATAATTCTGCAATAACAAAATTAATTAGTAAACACAACTTACGTTACACTTTGTGGTCAGGTACGGTTGCATGGTCATGGCATGTTTGACCATAAGCTGGGCCCTGATCTTGCTGAACAAGTACAAGGTGGTGATACACGCAACTAGCCGTGTTGAGTTTACACCCTTGTTATCTACAGAGAGAGAAAAATAATTATAGATCGATTAACTCAACTAGAAGTACAGACAGAGTTAAAAAAATATATATAATCATATGATACATTTGCATACCTGAAAGAGACTCCTCATATTTGAGGATGTGCTCTACCAGGTTGTCAACTAGCTGAACACAGGCCTTTTTGGCTGGTTTGTACGATGCGTCCTCTTCAGACTTGAGAAGCTAGAGGAAGAGAAACAATGTTCATTTGAAAGATTTTAAACAGCAATATGTTCCCCATCATGCAAATCCCCAATTCAAAATCAAGATTCTTACATTCTGAAGAAGTTGCTCAAACCAGTCATAGCCAGTGTCTCGACACGCTGCAACCTGAAATGATCACACATGAGTATTCAATGTCACAATGATATTGGGTTAAGTTTGATGAGGGATCATTAAAAGTGTTAGAGCTTACCACATCAGTGATGTTCAGGATCTTTCTGGTCATGGTCTCTTTGTCATGAGCTGGAGTTGGAGTAAACCACAACTTCTGGAATGTCTCATTCACCAATTTCTACAAAGAACACAAGTTTGTGTCTCATTAGTTGGAATCTACACTTTGTACAAATCTATTAAGGCCCTGGTTTTGTGATGAATATATTGCAATACAGAGAGTACAAATAATAATGATGAAACAAGAGACGCAGTTAATCCATACCTTGATACCTTCTTCGTCATTGACCCTACGGATCATCCTCACACACATCTCAGTGACCTTACTGAAGGTTGGCTGCTCCAGACAGATGTCTCGGAGGATCTTGATCACCCGTTTTCTTACGCTGATACCAGTGTCCTGTGCACAAACAGCAATTCAATCCGTTAAGGCAATTTTTTCTGCAAATAATAAATGAAAAAACGATGGAGGGAGGGATGGTACAAAATTCGGTACAAAACTTTTTAAAGGGGCTCATTTTTGTCATCATTTTCCATTTTTTGTCAATTGCTCAGGAGATAATATATGGCTGTTGATATAAATAAAAGAAGACTTTAGAGACAGATTATCAAACTACTTCCTTTCCCTTTTTCTATTTAAACAGATGTGTGTAGAACTGTTTGGCATTGGCAGAGGTACCAGGTCTCCTGTGTGTTTTTATAGTTTACATATTTGCATGGAGTGCAGTAACATTTGTCTGCCAATAGGTGGCACTATGAGACTGTAATGAAGAGTGAACTTCTGATGAACCCTCCTGAACATTTCCATGGCAACAGGCAAAACAATTCCAATGAGTTCACTTCTCATAAGCTGATCACAAAGAATAAGTGCAAGGCTTTTGTTTTGGACTGCATTTCAATATCTGTATCTTATATTACAATGGTAATCACAAAGATCTGTGTTAATCCTAGTCTTTATCCTGTTTTTAAAAACTGGCTGCTGAGTTACTTATTCCGATCATTTCGAAGCGAACATTAAAAATCCAAAATGAACAATTAAAGGCCACTTTTTATCAAGTTCAATCCCTGCAGATGCTTCTCCATGTACACTCAAAAGTGTCCCTGCTCTTTCCATTTGCATTTGTACTAAAAATAAATCTGCAGCTCCATTTCCACACTAATTCTTCAAGCTAGTAGTTTACCCACATCTTGTGGGTGTCAGGGAGATCGGCCGTTTGTCTACTGGTGAGAATCTCAGAAAAGCACAATAAATGAACCACAACAAAAATAAATGTAAACGTGGGATGTTAGGTGCCCAGGGCCAAAACAATCAATTGCCAGTCAACACTACTATAATCAACATCACAATACAGGTTTAAAGAGCAGAGACAGGTTAAAAATGGTATATAACAGCCAATGATTTGAAAAATGTTGTCTGTTCTGATAAAACATCTTTCCAACTGTAGCATCACAATGGTAGTCAATGACAGGTGTGTAACCAGTATGCGGACACCACATGTACACAACTGGGCAGATGTAGCTGTTGAAGGAGCACTGAACTGACACATGGATACCTGCAGACAAACATTTTGATGACACAGCATAACACCAATCCGTCATCGCAAACGAGGCTCATCTGTTGAAGGCCAGTATTGAATGGCTGGGCAACTTACCAGTATCCTCTCTATGAGCATGTCATAGTACTGTTCAGTGAGTTGGGGTCTGCTGAGGACAAATTTGCCCAGCAGCTCAACAGCTGCCTCTCTCACACTGGTGGAGTTGTCCATCAAACGACCGTGGACGCCACGCTGCATGTCAGACTGCAGAAGTGGAAAAGAGTGTCAGAACATAGCACGGGGGAAATTTTTTGTTCACATTATGACAAAGCACAGATCCTGACTCACCCTTGCCAGTATACTGGGGTCCACAGCCACAACCTCAGACAAACATTTCATGGCTTTAGTCCTTACAGCAATGGCACTTTCCCCAAGGACTCGCAAGATCTATAAGAAAAAAAAAAGCCAATGATTACACAAACTGATCCTTTAACTCAACAGTTTACAATAACAAAGAGAGAGTGAGCTCTAATATACAAAGATACTTACAGTTAAATATTAAATCCTTACCTGTGTTAAATAAATATCAAAGCTCTGGGCGAACGGCCTCATGGAGGCCAAATAACGCACGATCAGGCAGGAGTCTTCATAGTCCACAGTGTCAGAGTTCATTCTGTAGGAGAAGGGCACAGACGAGGAATATTACATGATTTTAATGTCCTTTAACTGGCAGTGAGACTGTAACTCACAGGCAACTGTGACAAAGAGAAACAGGACAATGCCATCATAAAAGATAGGAATGATCAAATAAAGTTCTGTTGTACCAGTGATGTGGATTACTTTGACAAGACATTCCCATCCTTACTTCAGTGTAGCGAAATGAGCTGGTATGGTCTTGATGATGTTGCGCAGGAACTTCTTGCGCTTCTCAGCACGCTGCATAATTTCACCGGTACTCTCCAACTCCTTGGCGTGTTGTGGTCCATCTGATGAGTCCTCATCCTTGGGATTCTGGTTCCGCATGGACTTCTCAGCCTCTGTGGTGGCGTCCCGAAACCACTGGGCAATGTAGAACTTTCTAGCAAACTAGGGACAAAGAGGGTCTTCGGTGTCAGGTGGAGATGATTCAAGGAACATAGTTATTTCTTTAGAGTAAGAAAATCTATTACATAATGAGATATGCGCCTTTATGTTGCCTTTAAATTCTAAAGAAAAGAGTGGTAGTAATTTGAACTTACGGCTAACTATTTCAATGTAAATTTCTGTTTTGCAGTGGCAGTTAACTATAGGAAGGTGCTTCTATGTGAGATTAAAAAGCTAATTTAATTGAATTAGTACTGAAAAGCCAATGTGACACTCAGAACATGCTCATAGCTTTCTGATATAGAAAGCTCAAACAGTGTTTATAGTCACCACTTGCAGTCAGTTTCATGTAAACCCACCACCAGTGAAGCATCTGTCTCAGCGTTGTCTTCTAAGTAGTCCAGTAGAGCTTTCTGGAGCTGCTGGGTGTCATCGCTACCTTGAGACTATGTGATTAGAAAGAGAAAAGTGCCATTAATGCCAGTTTTCAGCAAAAAGTTGTCAAGCAAAGGAGAACCTAAATTTAAACATAAATTATCTGCTTGTTCCATTTAACTTATTTTTGTTACTATGACGACACTCATCTACCTGTTGTAGAATGCGATCAATTGATCTCTGGTCCATCTTGCTGGTGACCGCGTCCTTCCTCAGACGGGCTGCCACTGTGCCCAGGTAGTCTAGAGATGCTACTCTCAGAGCCATCTCTGTTTGTTTATTACTGAACTGGTGGACCTGAGGGGAGAAAAGACAAAAAGAAAGAACAAAAGAACATAATAGATGTCAGCAAGAAAGGAATTTTTGTGAGGTATCATAATTACAAATATTGAATTTCATTTGCAAAAATTAAGAGAAGAAAAAAAAACTACTATCATTGCATCAAATGTTTTTTTGTACCATTAGGGGGAGCATTTTCGAATGGAGTGCGTACCAGTGTATCTTAAGTCTTTTACAGAGTGTTAAACTCGAGGGGTTAGTTGAAGCCTCATGTTGCTATGCTAGCCAGTGTTTTTAAGTCTGTCTTTGTGAAATTAATTCACCTTAAAATATTTCCTCTGCAGGCTGGTGTAACATGTTCTACTTCCACCAGAGAAAATAAATCAAAATCAAAAATAAAATTCACAGCATCTCCTGACATCTTCACTGCAGAAATGAAAGTGTGGAAATATGTCTGATAGACTTACAGCTGTCACAAATGATGAGCTAAAAAAGCTATATTGATAAGAAAATAATTAGGCTACAGGAAAGAGATCGAGGAATTGACTTGCAACAGTAACTTAGTCCACTCAGACAAATTGGGGATTATCCAACAACCTGTGTTCATAAAAATTGTAATGATAAACACATATGTTCACAACGCCCAGATGCTTCAACCAACCCCAAGCAACTTCTAAGACCTCCAGGAACATGGGAAAACCCTGCATTCGTGCATTTACTATTATTTAATTTCTACTTTACACATCTTTAAGTGTTTAAATACTTCACTTCCAAGTTATCAAAAAGCAATCATGCTGAGAGCAGACACTTGAGCAAGTAAACTAGCATTATTAAAATCAGTGCTTAGAATGAAGAGAATAAACACAGTGGGAGGATGTTTGGAAAGGTCCATAAAACTATCCACTGCTATTAATTTAGATCATCTATTCTTGGAAACTCTAAAGCACAACTAGTTGCGTTTACAGTTTAAAGAAAGCGTCCGGTCCTACTAACCAGTAGTCTACCAAGCAGACTGAGCAGCAGCTCTGCAGCAGGCCACTCTGGCTTGTTTACTGTTGAGAGCAGGTCCTGGACAAAGTTCTCAAACA
The DNA here is from genome assembly GCF_022379125.1 of Scophthalmus maximus. Classification (NCBI taxonomy): domain Eukaryota; kingdom Metazoa; phylum Chordata; class Actinopteri; order Pleuronectiformes; family Scophthalmidae; genus Scophthalmus; species Scophthalmus maximus. The sequence continues at coordinate 11,450,524 of NC_061533.1, read as the reverse complement.
ATGGCCGGTAATCTTCTTCTCCCTGCTTGCTGCCACACCTTAAGAGAGGAAAATGGCATCAGAGGAGGAGAGGGTGTCATTACATGGAAATAACAGGAACAAAGGGAGAGCACAATGATAAAGAATAGGCAAGAGCCATTTATTACTTTTTGAGGAAGACTGAGAGGAAGTTTTGTGCTGTTCTCATTGCCGTCTCATACGAGTTGGTTATCAAAACATCTTGATCCATCTAAAAACAAGAAAAAGGACTTGAGCGAGCAAATTATGACTGAATGTAGGTTTGTATTTGTATACATTGTTTGTGCCATTGTATCATTTTTTTGTTCGCATGGCGGTTTCTTGCATCAGCTTGCTCTCCTACCTTGCTGTCATACTCGTCGAAAGCATCCCGGTCACTGGGGAGGTGGACAACACACTGGATCAGCTGCAGCACCAGAGCAGTCACCATTTGGATGTACATTGGTTCTCCATCCTGGTCTGAGCTGTTCAGCCTAAGAACACAAGGCATCAGGATATATAAGAAGTTACTATAATGTATACTACCAAAGAAAAATAACTAATAAAGGTATGTAAGGAACAGGCCTTCTCATTGGTTAGGTTCACCTCCGCTACTTTTTGCCGTGCTGATGGCTGGACATTGATCAACCCTCTCATTTCATGCCCAAAAAATTACCTGAAATTCCTGAGGGAGCGTTTGCTGGTGGGCAGTCTGGCCAAAGAGGTAAAGATCTCCTCCAAAATCAGCTGCCGATGCTTCTCATAACGCGAGAACACCTAAAGACAGGATTTAATTAAACCGTTAGTCTTTACCGTTGGTTTTGAAGAAAAAATTAGCAAGGTTTGCACACCAAGGGATGTATACGAAACACTGCAAGGAAGTACAGTGTCTTCAGATAAACAAAGAATGTGAGGATGAGAAACAAAGACTTACTGCTGTAACTAGTTTAATGGCACACAGCTGCAGCTCACTGACATTCTCTACAAAGAACGGAGTGATTCCCATAGAGGAGACCTGAGGAAAAAAGAGGGAATACCGTGAATCATCATCTAGTTTGCAATGCAGTTATTGACGTAATAAACAGATAACCTCACATCATCTCACTTTTTTATTACGTAATTTAAGTTTTTACCTGTAGGATGGTGGTGTCTGTAAGGAGCTGAATCTCAAGGAGCTCTGAAATGTTGCTGACAATGTCGCACACTTTATTGTACAACATGACAATCACACGCTGCTTGTGTGTGGAGCATTTGGCACGCTTTGCCTTGGAACTCAACAAGCCGCCTGGATGGACGAAAGAAACCCCGATAAATACTTAGTCAAAATGTTTTTGATCATGAGCCAAATGTTTACATCATAACAAACGTTATCCACTTCTTTTTATGGAAAAAGGTTGGGTAACATTTTGCAGGCACTTGAATTAAACTCTCCTTGAATTGCAATGACATTGTTGTACATCATGACAGAGCTGACTGCTTCATAAAAAAACATTTCGTAAATGTAATAATAGTGTTTCTACAAAGTAATGTCGAACCCAAGTGAAAATAATTCTGCTCGCTTAATTAGTTTAGCTAGAGTTTTATTTCTCAAAACACTGGTGTTTACATGACTGAAGTCAGTAAAAGAGAAAAATAACCCTGTAATTTCCAGACGTCAGAGAATAATTTTTTTATAACCACTTGTATATTCACCACATCGTCAGATCATAGCAGTATAAGGCCCATATAAAAATCAGATAACCAAAGAAATAAAGCTTGTTTTCACTTGGAACATGCATGTCGCACGTTCTCTTGCGCACCTGGTATGAGAGCCACACAGAGAGGAACAGTAAACAGACTGACAGGGCTTGGAGGGGCTTTTTGACGTTCCATGACCTACTAGTGTGGAACGATGGCATTTAGAGTGAATGTCAATAGGTAATAAAAATCTATTTTAATGCTAGCGGGCTGCCACTGCTAAATAAAAATAGAAGAAACAGATCTCACCTCCATGCGGGTCCACCCTGTAGACCGGGTCATACTGTGGATACAGTGTGTTCTGAAGATGGAACTTGGTGTATTGTAGCACCCGCTCTATGACGTCCTCGATGTAGACAGCCTTCGGCATGTGCAATGAGGTCATGATGTGAAGAGCCGTCAGACAGGCGTCGGCTGACTTTGTGACTCTCTCCATTATCAGGTCTCTCCAGAGTTTCTCCTCATCTTCGGCATCGTGGTCCTGAGGTTACAAAGAAAAAGGATTTAAAAGAATTTTACAGAAATACACAACGATCTGGAGGACAAAGGTTTAAATTAATTCGATGCTAAACCTTTTGTAGCATTTGAAATTTTTTTTTTTTTCCGCCGCCAGAGACAGTATTAGTTTTCATTTTATTAAATGGATGCAGTACAGATGTCTGCACTATATCACTAAATTCTTATGATTTAGTACCACTGCAAATAATATTAAAAAAAGAAAGAGGGAGGAAGGGAGCTCACATGGTTCATCAAGGTGGTGAGCTTGGACCCATCCTGGATATTCTTCTCCAGTATGTTCAGCAGCTTCACCAGCTTGTCTGATGGAATCTACAACAAAAGAGACCATTATCTAGACCTGCACCTCTCTAGAGCAGCATTGTGCATCCACAACGGTCCATCTGAAGAAGGTATAGTAATATATTGTATATATATATATATATATATATATATTGTACTGTACCCTGCTGGAGATGCCCATGGCCTTAATCTTGGCAGACTCACTGCCCAGCTCATTCAACTGGTGTTTACCAAGCAGCAGTTCCTGAGGTATCTCATCATCATCTGCTGCGGGAACATACAAAAACAAAATATTACAAAAAGTCACAATAAGATATAGTAAGGTTGATAAACTTGGGTTTTCAAAATGGACCAAAGTAGCAGTTTGAAAGCCAGTCAGCAATAATATTTACCCATGGTAGTGAAATCCACATCCTCCAGATTCTCAAGTATGTTGTCAATGCTTGTTAAAAACCTCTTGAATGTGGATGAGTCCATCAACTCTTCCTGGGTCAGCTTGGGTTCATATGCTTTCCGTTTCTTCTGCTTCTCCTTCATCTTCAATTTCCTGGCAACTGAATGAGAAAATTTGCATCTTAGTTATTTTTTCTATCTGTTTTGTTTCCATTGTGTGCGCCAGATGTCAAACTGTCTTACAAGTTCACTATTTTAGGTAATCTCTTTTATCTGTTTTCTACAATTCAATTTGCCACATTAACTAAGACATTACCTAGGACTTTCAAGGCCCAATTACTTTGAATTCATGCACACAACACAGCTTATTTTGAGACAATGATTGAGGTTAATTACTGTTACAACACTAAGAATTTTGTCATGAGAACCTCGTAGGCCTCAGAGAAGCTCAGAGACAACAATTAAAGAGAGAGAGAGAGGTTGAATGAGTTGTGTTACATTGATGGCCAACAAACTTGGTGTGTTGCACAGGATATATATTAACGTACTTCCATGACCCATGTGTATTTATGTTTATTTTCCAAAACGTTCAAGGTCTTTATTTTTTCCAAATCCACAAACGTCCATGTATAATTATGAAAGAATAAGGGCCGTGGAACCAGTGACAAAGAGAATCTAAAAAGTTCTATCCCCCTCACACACATTTCAAAGGAAAGAGTCATAATTGAAAAGACTTGTATTCAGACCTTCACTAATGCTGGGTGGTGGCGAATCTTCCTCGGAGGAGTCTCGGTAGCGACTGCCTGAGCCTCGTCGGCCATCCCGCTGGGCACTTTTACGATGTTCCCCCGAACCCCGGCGCTCCCTTTCTTCAGTGTCCCAGGTCCTGTCTTTATCTCGACGCTGCCGCTTCCTTGCGGCTGTGGAGAATAAACATAAAGGCCAATCCTTAACAACAGTGAACTGATATTCAGAACAAGGCTTAAATGTCCAGTACATTTTTTTTATATTTCTAAAATCAAAAGACGAAAGCTGACACAAATTAAATGATTTGACTCACACTCTCCGTTTGCGTCAAAGTCGTCATCTGAGCTGACCTCGGCATATTTGGGCTTCTCGTTTACAGTGCTTCGTTTCCTCTTGTTCATCTTTACTCTTTCACACAGGGGCATGGTTGACTCAATCTCTGCAAGCAGCTCTGGGGGCAGTTCCTTCAGAACTGCTGGGTCCATACCAACTAAAATTTTAAATTAAAAATTTATATTAAGTAGCTAATTACGTATTTCCTTAAATACATGTATATAAGTATAGTATAGACAGTATAGGTGAAGGTCTAAATTTAGGAGAACTGCTTGCAGTTCCACAGCTTCTTGTTCTTACCTTTGCCAGACTTTCCTGACGAGATCCTGTTCTTTCCAGACTTGCTGTGCCTGATGATCCTCTGAATCTGGTCAATGGAGAGCTTTTTCAGAACCACTACAGGCTTGGGCCTCTTCTCGAAGTCCTTCACCAAACCCAGCCTCTCCAGTTTCACCTTGGGCTGGCCCCACATTTGACCTTCAGTTGACCCACTGCTATCCTTATCACGTTTGATCTGGAAAAAATAAAAATAAAAAGATACGGTAGTCAGACTTCAGTTAAAACTCACTGTTCACTCAGTTTTGGGCAGAAAAAATGTGAGCCATGTTCACAGAAAAGAAAACCAATTGATAAAATGTAAACAATGGTTCAAACTGACCGACATGAGGTTAGTGATTTTGATATTAGTTTCCAGTATAGTTCTGTTAACAAAGACTTAAAAGAATATTCCACCATTGTTCTAACATTGGCCCTTTAATTGTAGGGCTAATTGTCAACACTGCAGTGCGGAGGCAGCAGCTACCCCCTGCCACAAGGGCTGACAAGCAAAAACTGGAGATGGCGATTGTGGATGTTTGTTCTCGTCAACAGACACAACACTGACAATTGCCAAAATATCATCATGCCAAAGTTTGTGTCCGAGTTGTGCACACCTAACTCTCAAGTGTTTTCCATTGCAACTTTTCTTACTAAGCACCTGCAGGACTTGTCAGGCTGATAGCCAGCTTTTCAGTAGACAAGCCAATCTGGACAACAATCTGGTTTGCAGTGTGAGTGATTACACTGACTGCAATATTAAACAATCAGCAATGTAATGTTGTTTGCTTCAGGCTAATTATGGCTTCCATACAGTCGCTGCTTCGACAACTGTGATTATGTTTGTCCTTTGTGCTACAAGTGAAGTCTCTAGCAGTGTAAAAGAAGCTATTGTGCTTGTTTTTGGAAGGAAACACACAAAAGCTACCATGTTAAAATATCAGCCCAGCACACTGTACTGTGGTTGGGGGCATGTAACTGTATGCCTTGACATGTGGCAGGGGGTTGCATTTCTGGACACTTTATTGACAATAGATATGGCGAAGGGGAATAAATAAATTGAGGATTAATTGTAAAGTTCAAGTTTCCGGGCGCCACCATACTGACATGTGCAATATGCTGGTCATATGCATCTGAAAACCAGCGGTGGAGCATTTCTTTAAGGCAGTGGCTTTTGTTTACTCACAGGACTGACAACTTAATAACAATTTCTACTTATAATAATTAGGTGTGGGTTTATGTGTAAACAGAATATTTAGATCACTCCCAGAAACACAACAAAAGGCTTATGAATGGAAATGCAAAAAACAAAAACAAAGCATGAGAAGTGGTGTATTTTGGTTTTGTGAGATTGCAGGCAGTGACAGTTGAATGATTGGTAGATGAGTAGATTTTTTTGTTTGGGTCAGCCCAGATCACCTTAGGGATCTGGAAGTTCTTCAGAGCGCCACTATGCCCTCCCAGGAGCTGAGCAGGGAAGGAATCTGGAAGTATAACACCAGAAGCAGACGAGGCTGGTTTGGAACCATCTTGCCTACTGTTGCTCCGACCAGGCTCTCCAGTGGAAGAAGCCCGGAAGCCAGACCTATCTCTGTCACTTCGGCAGCGAGAGTCAGGGGAGCGTCGGTCTCGACCACCAGTCTCGCTCCGATGCCTCCTATCTCTGTCAGATTCTCGGTCCCTGTCTCGTCCATGATCCCCTCGGTTTGATGACTTTGGCATCTCTCCCCTTCTGTCCGAGGACTTCTCATCATGTCGGTGCTTTGATGACTCCCGACCTTCTCTCCTGCTGTCATGTTTATCAACCCTGTTCTTGATGACTTCCGGCCGTCCATCTGGTTTTAACCGCAAAGCGGTGTCAGAACCCTCCACTGCAGCCGGCCCACTAGCTGGTTCTTCAGGCCAGCGTTGGGCCTCAAGGGCTGGAATAGGAGCAGCCAGACAGGGGTCGAGCTGGCCATCAGCTCGGCCAGCCTGCTGGAGGTCGATGCTCACCATGAGGGGAGGGCGGCTGGCACCGTTCCCAGCTGCGGTGGCCTCTTGCGGGGTCAGTTTGCCAGCATTTCCCCCGCCTGTTGATCCACTCCCTGGGGCACCTGTGGGGCCACCTGGTCCCCCTGCACCTGGCTCCAGCGGAAAAGAGTCCTGTTTTCTCTTCTTCAGTGGCTTGTCTGCAAAACAGATAACCATGAAAATAGGTCATCAAGGTCATAGTTATCCACTAGGGTGTTGAATAAGGAACAAGTGGACTAGGTGGCAGTTTAGTAAAATGACACACTCATAAAACATCTTCAGTTTACGACAATTCACCTTTATCTTGCACTTCCTTGGAGCACTTCTCACTGGCAGCTTCTCGCTCTATCCTTTCAATTTCAGCGAGGGCATCCAGCTCTGCCTCATCGTAAGGGGAACTGGGAGGCTGGAGACCACTGGCGCCACCTGCCTGCTGGGAAACCTGCTGTTGTTGCAGTCGAGCTCCAAGATTTTGCTGGAGAACAGGCACCTGCTGAAAACCCAGTTCCGCCTCAATGTTGTCCTGGTCCATACCTGGCACAACCTCACCTGGGATATTAACAAAAACACTTGAGAAGGGCTGATGCTCTCCAATATTCAAAGGGTTAAGACTGACTAGACTGAATTTTTGGTAGTGCAGCTAAGACTGAGCTGACATAAAATCTTCTCTTACCTGGGGTATCAGACTCATTTGACTTGACCCTGGACAGTTTGAGGGTGAGTTTTGTCGAGTCCTTGTTTGGAGAGCTAACAATGTCATACATGTCCTTCTCCTCTTTCACTGCTGGGGGTTTCTTCCTTTGCTGGAGCAGCTGTTTCTGGTCAGGTCCTCCATCCCTCGGTGAGGGTGTATAAGGAGGGGGTGACTGCAGAATCAGTGGGGGGCGAGAACCGGCTGTGAGGGAGCAACACCAAATAGAGAAGAGAGTTATCCTTTAAATGTATGTAAAAGAGCACATACCTGTCTGAGAGGTTTTATTTATCCAATAATGGGAAACTCTATGGCCAAAAGTGTGAAATGAAAATCCCTCTGGACTTGTATCACTTTTGAGAGATAATGGCCTCAAACTATCTGCAGCTGTGAAAATGAAATTATGAATATTTCAGAGCCAGAATCAGTTTTTCCCTAAATGTAAAAAGAAATGCAGCCAGGATGTATGCAGTGTAGTCCCTCTTTTCCTCTTGTAGTGGCCTTACATTTGGGTGTTCCATCACTGCCTGCTGGAGAGCAGCCGGACTGTGGAGACCTCAGAGAGAAAGAAGGATTCCTCATGGTGGAGTCACCCTCCTTGACAAAACAAAGATAAGTATGAGCTTTACAGTGCACTTTCAAATTTAAAAAAATGTTATAAAAATCCGTAACACACTTTACAGAAAGTCACATTTTGCCCCCAGTTGTCGCCAATAAAGCTTCTAGTTATAGGCAGCATTGATTCAAGTGTTCTGGTACGTCCCAATTGTAGTTACAAAGGTAATTGGAGGGCCAAAATAATTAAAATTTGACGATGATGTTGTCCACCAACTTAGAAGCTTAATGCTGACTTGATATTACACAGAACACAGAAGCAGAACCTCCCTGATGTGTGCACATCATTAAGCATGTGTTGTATGTTTACACCAATATTTTTCACCTGGAAAAAACATACATACTGTATATTGCTTCACAGGTTTTGCTCACAAAACTCCATCACTTCACCTGACTTTTCTTTCCTTTAGCTCTGAGCAATTTGTAAAAATGTAGCAGCTGAATTCTTTTTAAATCTGTTTGTATGTTTTTTTTCTTCCCTCACATGAAGGCTCGTTGGCTGATGCTGACTGTTGCCATCTCAGAAACGATAATGGGCATTTTCATGTACAGTAACATGACATGCATCTCTATATGCTGCGCAGAGAAAATGTGTTTTGGCTCACATTACAAATCTTCCAAACCGTAAGCAAGGACATTTCCCATCCCCCGTTTAAAAACTGTATTATTCATGACCACGACTTTGTTGTCTGTGCAAAGATTTTTTGCTCATATTTCAGTAAACTTTTAGATGTTGTCAGTCATACCTCACTGCCCAGCCGTTGTACAATGTTAAGGTAGTCCTCGGCGCCATGTCTGTCTGAGTGGTGGTTCGCAGCATTGGCTATCTGCCCCGATACTTTGCCCTCATGTATATTCCGTATGCCACCAGGAACCATGGGACTGGCCACAGACACTGCCAGAAAAAAATTAAGTTTTTTTTTTTTTTAAATCATAACATTGGCGATCATGACACAAAAAAAAAAACATTCACATTAATGGATGATAAAACAAATATTTACTGAACCAAGAAGAAATGTTATTTGGTTCAACTGCATCAGTTCTCCCAGGAGTCCCAGTGAGTTTTGAGACCCAGCAAAAAATTTGAATGTCAATAAATATACATACTTGTCTGCCAAGTTGTGCCAACATATACAACAATGACAGTCTGGTGATAAGGCAGCACTGATTTAAAGTATTAGCCCTAATGCAAACATCATTTAACTATCACACTGGCCAAATAAATCTGACTGAGCATTCACAACAATAAAAACATACTATTAAATTATTTTATTTCTGTTTTTCACAATTGTATCCAAATCAAAATATTTGAATTAAAAATGTGTCGTTTCGCCAAAAAAATATTCCTGCTATTTTTGATTGTGTTAGTTTCATAAAATCCAATTCAATTTTATTTGAATTGCGCCAAGTCACAAAAATTCCCACCATGAGCATTCAGGAAATCTCTGGTTAAACTGAAACAAATGAGACAAAAATACTGCTGGCAATCTTTAAAGAAATCTACTGAATGAGGCAACTCTAGAGATATACTACGAAGCAACTAAAGGAAGTGTGACGTTAGCATTAGCAGTCTTTAAAATAAGAACTCATTTAATTATATTGTGGGAAAGATCTCCTCGAACGTGCTTTAGCCATACATGTACAAAAATGTAAGACACCAGCAAAATTCAAAATGTTATTCTTAATTGTCCATTGATGTCAGCGTGTCAACTTCAAAATGTCTGAAAATGTGTTGACATCTTTCAACAACTTATAAACATCATGTACACCAGCCAGGTTCACACCCTAACGCACACAGGCAAGAAAGCACAGACCCATATTCGGAGACCTCCGTCCCCTCGTGCATGCACACAGACATGCAAAACACACATGTTCAATCTCACCTTGTTGTATCTGTTGGTGTTGGTTATAGCTTGGTGGTTGTTGGTGGGGATAAGGCTGTATGTAACCAGGGGCGGGGCTTTGGGGAGTGTAGGGGCTTGGTACTGGACTGTTCTGCTGGCCCATATACCGGCTACTGGACCCGGTCTGGGGCGCCACAAACCGACTGGACAAAGTAGAGGACAGAAGAGGGAGGGAGATGTTGAGCAAATAAGTAGAAAAAACTTGCATGATTTTAAAGTGAAATAAATAACTGTATCTAACTTAAAACATTATTTTTGTAATATCTTTTAGTGAAATGATACTGCACACAGTATACATATAACAAATCATCCATGAACGCCACATATTCAGATGTTACTGAGATATACTAACAAAAACAAGTGAAAACACATTAAATTATTACTATTTTTAATGTTGTGATATATTAGCTCCGTCTCCTTCTCATGCTGCTTGACCAACCTTGATGGACTGGGTGAAATAGGCTGGAAGTTTGCAGACTGGGCAGGGCTATGCATGGAATTCTGGGTGATCTTGAACGGTGGTACCATTGGTTGCTGCATAACATCTGTTAAGGAATAAAAATACAGTACATTTGTTACAAATATCAACATGAAGCTCGTCTGTACAATTGCATGCTATCGTGTCATATTGTGCAACAGGTACTGTGTGCATCTCCATACTTTTCTCCCTGAAGATGCCAGGGTTCCTGGCCAGCATGGTCTGCAGCAACAGTGGTGCATCTCCCTCTGGCTCATCACTCCCCAGGTTGTCCTTCAGCTCTCTGAAAACATGTACAATTATTGAGATTTACAGTATAAAATTTTGGGGGGAAAGAAAAGTAGGTGGAAACACATAGCGATAAGTAGAAATAAAGAGTACAGATGTGTTTAAACATTAAATTTCAGGCATGAATTTAATAAATATATTATTGATTTTATAATTGTGCAGCCAACCAATCTAGTTGGGCTTTGTCAACCTGTAGAGATTTTGCTAATCTACAAAGGTATTCCTTTAACATCTGTTTCTATTAGGCATTTGTGGGCAAAGTTGCAAATCAATCAGCAGAAATGCTCTGTGACAAAATTAGATTTACCGGACTTTTGCATCAATGCAACGCCTGATACTAATAAGTCAGACAAGCATTCAGCGTCATACATATCAAATGAATAAAAACAGAAATTACATTTTAGCCTCATTGCCTCCTACAGATACACCACATTGGATTTGATTTGTCCTCAAAAAGAATTACACATTTAGTTTAATAGCCTTTTAAAAACGTTTTATAATCTATGATTTTAAACACAGTGCACAGTAATGCAATGATTCATCTAGTAAATTTACCCACAGGTTTAGTATTAACATGTATTCTGGCATCAGTCGTACGTCTTTGATGTATGCATCTCATGAAATATTAATCTTTTTGAACTTTAAAAACTACTCATCATCAATTCCTTCTTCAGAAGTCAACAGTGTTGTCACTTCTTTTGTACAGTGTTTTTCTGATCTTTTTATTTAAGGCAAAGTTTCGCTGGACCCCAAGCTGCAAAGCTGAAAGCCTTTAAAGAGATGTATTACCTCAGGTCTTTGGATAGAGCCTATATTTCTGTTAAAGGTTCAAGACACAGTTTTGGCATTTAGACAAATTCACCTGTATACTTACATGTGCTCTGTAGAGACCTGGTTGAGGCCATGGGCTAGCTGGGAGGCCAGATTCTCATCCCGACAGCCCAGCAGGCAGGTAACTTCCTCTGCGATCCTCCCATTATATAGGAGGCTCTTAGTGGTGGTGGCCGGGAGAGGGGAAGGGAGGGGTAGCTGGTTCAACACTGAGGCGATAAGAGAGAAATGATGGAAAAAGCAGAGGTGGGGGTATGAATAAATACACAATACAAGAGACAGGAAATGTACATCTTTTCAAACTGAATATTTCAGTCTTTTACACTGGAAGAGGAGACATAAGGAAAACAGTCACAGTTTGTTTGCAAGACAGCTGTGTTACTCACAGTCTGTTAAGCTAGCAATCCCAGCAAGAGTGGTGATGGGAACATGAGGCATATCCCCATTCATGCTGAAGGTGAGGGTGGGGGAGTGTGTTGATACACAGGTAGATCAGGGGGTCGATGGACGACACCCGTCCTCACATCTCCTGACACCTACGAGAGAGAAAAGGGTTAGTTAGAGACGGGAATGGGGAGCCAATGTGATGGATGGGAGAAGGGTAAAAAAAAAAAGGATGAAATGGTCAGAGAAAAAAGGGGATGAAAAACCCAAGGGCAAGGGTAACAACTATTTAAAAAAATAACTTTCGTTGATATCAAATGCATCGTGAATGGCAGGACATTTGCTACTGTATGGCTGCTGCATCATCAAGTCATAAATTTAAACAAGTCCTTTGACTCTTATATCTGACTCCTTATTATTGTTAAGTATTATTATTTATGCATGCTACTGATCCATTCGCGGGGTATCCTCAGTTCTCTCAGCATACAGATACAGAAATATGCCACTAGCATGGCTGCAGTTTTAAGAGATGTTAAACACAAACAAAATGCAAATTGTGACATGATTAAATCTAGGCCTTCTGTTTACATTACAAGGTCACCAACTATTATTCACCCTGCTGCTGCATGTAATGTTAAATTATTACACAGCTATACACATTATCAGGAACAAATGAACAATTTATAAATGAATAAATTTCTTTAAATCATGGTGATTTTTGTTACACCTTGAAGAGTAAGTCATAGTTCAGTCTCAATGTACTAATTGATGCATATTATGAATCATTTAAATGTCATGTCAGATTACTCTGATTTCCGCAAATGGCAGATATGAAATACACATCTTAACATCTAACATAAACAGGTAACCCTGTGCATTAACTGCATTCAAAATATACAGTGAAACCGCTGTAAACACAACAAAATATTAATGTAGCATTTTCTTCTTGTTGATACTCACGCATTACACTGCCATCGGTATAAAAAATTTAACTATACAATAATAGAGTCGATACAATGCCTTGAGTGGATTTAAACCAACATTCCTGTGATTTCTCTTGACTTAATTTTTACAAATGAACACACTTAAAGACAATTCTGTGAAACAGAATAAGTAGTCAAATAAGGTAAATCGTCTCTGCAATTTCCAACCAGGGGGCTTTTCACAGGCAGCATATTATGGTAAATCGGCACAACTTGGGGCCCTGTGTTGCACTTAATCTGTCCAACATTGCTTTGATTGTTATATTTCCTTGACCTTTCGAGGAAGACTGTACAGGAGGTCAAAGAAAAACAGAGGTAAAAGCCAGCTGCAAATTTCAGAACATCTAAATGCAGCCAACGCTTCAGGGACAAACCTGGTTGCTACAACATGCAGCATGAATACAGGCCAGTGCAAAGGCTCACATGGTACAAGATGAGTTAAATTGTTTACATGTTGTAGACATCAAAATTGGATATTGATTACACACACTAGCCTTGTCGAAATGAGCCGTCAACAATCTCAATTGTCAAGTCAGCGAAAAGAAAAATGAATAAAACCATTATAATACCTTTTTGAAGAATTCTGTGCAGTCTCGGGTGGACTCACTGACATTTCAGATAAAAATTCCTACTCCTTCAATCTGTTGAAAGAGAACACGGCCCTGCATCAGACGTTGTGACATAACCCTGCATTTTCATCTCAATTTGGACAATTTCAGACGAGGCCGTGTCTACAAGAAGTGGACTAAGACATTTACCCAAAACAGCAAAAAGATGCTAAACGGGCATCAGAATATGCATTTCATGTGTGAAATGAACGTTATCGGTGCTTCAAAATCCTCAAACCGGGAGTGTTGCACCGTTGACCTTGTGTGAAATCCTTTCACTGGCTTCTACGGAAATACAACGACATTTCAGCAACTTCTGCATGATACTGGTGCCATGCAGACCTGCAAACAGTGTTGCATCCGACCCTGAGTGCAAGCAACTAGTTACTGCGTGGAACAGAGTCTGCATGTCATCACCGCACCATGGCATCGACACATAGCCAGCAGTGCTGTGTGCACGGCTCTCTCTCGAGGTGCAGGGGCTTGGCTGACAGCTGGGAGACTGACAAGCAGGAGGCAGCACAAAGGAACAGATGCACCGGGACGGTGGGGGGCTGCATCCTCCGGCGGCCAGGAGCTGCAGCCGCCGAACGCATTCTGCAAAAGTGGTGACCGCGGAACGCCACCGACCTGCATTTGTTGTGGACGAGACAAGGTATCCACGATATCCACGACCCCCCCCCAACAACAACAACATCCCATCCAAACTCCGGTAGCAGAGTAACTACAGCTGAGGCGACGGGAGCTTGTGCTCAGTCAAAACACGGACAACAGTGATCACGCGGAAAAAAACAAAACAAACAAAACAAAACAAAACAGTGCAAGTCGAACAACACGCGCGATCACCCAGCGAACGTGCAGCTGCAGCGCGCGCCCGTGTCACTGTTTATCTCCGCCGGCTGACGGAGCAGACGCAGCCCGCTGCCTGCAAACAAGAGCGAAGTTCGTCTGTGCGGCTCTCGCGGGCGGACTGCGACGCTGCTGTTTGCACTCACAATGACGGATACAGTCGCCATCGCCAGCTGCTCGACGTCCCCTCACAACAGTGGTCGTGTTTCAGTAGCTAGCTGCTTGTGCTAACGAGCGCTAACTGTTGTTAGTGAGCCCCTAGCGCCGCTGCCCCGTTCAAGGAGAAGGAAGGCGATCCGACTCGTACAAGGAAGCGCGAGCCGAGGCTAATAAATGTCCGCCGTTTCCCCCTCCAGGCTCGCGGGGACCGCGACGGGCTCGGGTGAGCAGATACAGCGGGCAACTGCGCGGATACGAGACCCGTGGCATGGGCCCAATCCCCGGGCTCGACAGATGACATCCAGTCGAGGCCGTGCGCCTCGGCGGAGCAAAAACACAGCTAGCTAGCTTGGCTGGCTAGCTCGCTAGCTTCCGTTACCCCCCGGTCAACGGTTAACGACGCCGTCGGTGGTCTCGCAGCAGCGCACTCGCCAGCGCCAAAGATAATAATCGCAATTTAAAAAGTTGGTCCGGTGAAGAGAGACGTGTGCTCATATTTACCTTCGGATGCTGCGTTCGAAGGGAGGGGAATGTTTCAGCTCGGTTTGTGTCCGTATCTCTAGCTCCCCCTTTCTTCTCTCTCGCAGCTCCTCCAGAAGGAACTCGACTGGCTTGCCAGCTAGCTGCCGAGCTAGCTTAGCTAGCTATCAACAATAATCCGGGTCGGGCTGATTCGCTCTTCTTCCGCCACTCGAGGGTGAATGTTTCGGCGCACATTCACGGGGAAACATTCGTTCTTCGGCGTTTCAGTCGGTCTGCGCCGACGTAGACAAGGAGCGCAGCCAATTTCGACACTAAATTAGAAATATGACGATTGTTGCGATCACCGAGAGGCTCTCCTCTCGTAGAACAAAATGCCGACCGGAAGTTCTGCCGTCTGACTGACCAGAGATCTCAGGAGTGACTCCCTCCATCGGCGCCAAACAAAATGCCATGCGACGTATCGCGTTGGAGCCGCTGGAGGGCGCTGCAGGACAAGTCTGTCCTCTCGGGCCCTCCTACTTTGCAAATTCCTGTTGAGCAAAATACACAAATGATACATGTACATGTAAACAAATCAGCATTTAACAACATTATGCAAATTCTTGCAACTGTAATATATGTCCTTATGTCTTTTTTCTATACATTTCCCAGATGTTATTTTATTATCTTTCTACTTTGTGAAGTTGAGTTGACTTTGAGACAAAAAAAAATTGCATTACTGATAATAATGACAACGAATCTTGAAATCATGGAATAACCACATGTACAAGTTACTATATACTCATTTCCTTGCAGTTCCTCCTTGTATACACAAACATACAAATATAACATGTCTTAATGATTATATTGGACATTTAAATTAAATAAAAATATACTATAAACATGCATTTTGGAAATACCTTGCTAACTCATATATGTTCTATATTGTGTGCTATGGTAGATGATGTAGGCTACTATAATCCTTAACCTAGAATGTAGCAGCCCAATATTACTATTTAAAAAATATATATTATTTGCAAAATATGTTTAAAGTTAAATTAGTCATCATGCAGAATGACCCTTGCAGAGACATACTGGATTGTTCGGTAGCATTTTAATGTTGCGACACGTTACAATGGCACTAAGTACCTACTGACACTGCAGTTTAATCTATCAACACATGAAATGATATGGGCTGATTATATGTTTTGCTCATAAGCTCTACATCTGCAAAGTAACTCTTGGTCACTTAAATGTAGAGGAGTTAAAGGTACCATATACCATAGGAATAGCAATGTGCAACCATGACGACAATTCTGGAGTAAATCTAATTAGTTGTGTTCCACCACTGTGTGTTTCAGATCTCATCTGGAATGGTTATCGTAAAATACTTACTACTTAAGTTCTAACAACGGATCAGATGAGACAAGTATAGTTAGATGAAAAAGGGAAGAACATGTAAGTTCATAAAAAAATATATCTCAAATCGCAACAGCACCATAAATTGTCTGTAAATTTAAAATATGAAATATGTGCTTAGTCAGTGCAGCACAAAGGAGATACCCTGACTGTTGGATTACCGCACACTGGAAAAATTAGGCGCCAAATCTACAGACTTAGGCAGTGAAAAGCAATATGTTTTGCAGCAGATCAGATCACTGTTTGACCTCAGGGTGTCAGCATCGTCATTTGTGAAACATGGTGGGTATTCTGAGTAAAAGCTCTGTTTGATTACTGTAAGAGTGGCAGCAGCACGAACGAGCAGCAGGTGGAGAAGATTGAGAACTGCCTTCCCCTCTAGTACCAATGGCACAGCCTTGATCTAAACTCACTGTTCAGTATCTGTCGGCAACATCACATCCCCCTGGGCCGCTCTCATAAATATGTTAAGTTCTCCAGGCAGCTAATCCCTAAACTGGTCAAACAAGGATGTAAAACATTGAACATTTACACACATCTTTCCTTGAGACTTTGAAGGCTTTGAATTCAGAGATTTAATATTCGACAAAATCATAGGCAAACAACCACTGATTTCAGTTTTTATTAAAAAAATCCATGCAAAACAAAACCACAACTATTATTCAGTCTCTCTCTCTTGGTGTGTATGTGTGTGTGTGTGTGTGTGTGTGTGTGTGTGTGTGTGTGTGTGTGTGTGTGCGTGTGTGTGTGTGTGTGTGTGTGTGTGTGTGTGTGCGTGTGTGTGTGTGTGTGTGTATGTGTGTGTGTGTAATATCAAGAGAGACAACAGTCACTGTAAACAAAGGAACTATTCAATTTCCTCGATTGTGTAGGAAAAAAAACATTTGGTCCAGTTCTGAATGTATAAATAGAACTAGAAGGTTTGTTAGTTTGGTCACTAGGTTTGATAAGAGCACGGTTACTGCATCTTTACATGCGCAATCATCAAGCAACCTTTTACAATTCAAATCTGCAATTAATTTACACTTTTATCTACATTTCTCTTTACAAGCACAGTATATTCAGAAGGATCTCCTATAACTTCGATGTAAATGTTTACATTTGTTATTTATACTGAATTATTTCAATTAAAAAACAGCACTTACAAATTCAAGCTTGCTAAAATAAAAGGTGGGGGGTGACATACATTCATATTAAATCAATTGAGATAAGAATTAGATTATATCTACAACTACGGGAAGCTGAATGGAGAATTGAAACCATTTGCATTAGTCGAGACACAGTTAAAAATTATACTTCTAACTTTACTGATTACCATTTCACAAATTTTTTTTTTTTTAAAGAAGACATTTCATACTGACATGTGAATGTTTGAACCAACTGATTCTTAGTACCGTGGCCATGTTAGAGGGTCTGGAAGGAGTTGACTCACAATCAACATTAGAATTTATCAGAAATACAATCATCACTGTCCTCCCATGAAACGGTCCTGCATTATTGTGTAGGTTAGTGATTTATTTTGGTATAGGGTGGGTAGGATTTAATTGAAATATGAAAACATTTGGATTGTATTTTGGTGTTTGCTTGTTTGTTTTTTTTTGGTTGAAATGTAATGGCTTAAAGTTCTGATTTGATGACAGTTCAAATTCTCATCTTAGCAAATGAACCACATGGCTAAGAGATTTTGGTTCATCAGTCTTAATGATTGTAGTGATTGGTTTGAGAAATATGTGTCACAAAAAAAAAAACAGGGCTGGTTATTTGCCAAGACAATAGCAGTTGCTGGTTTGGACAGTTTGGGGACAGAAGTACGGGTGCCTTAAGGTAAATTACATCATTCATACAGCTGACGTCTATAAACCAGATTATAGAAATCAAAGCCACCGATGACTGTACAGAATTTTCAAAGCAGACTGCCCCCTTCCCACAAAGACATTGGCCTGGTCACTCCAGCGTATGTGCATGATATCCAACACTTTTCATATCAGTTTCCAGAAAGATTTGTACTACATATTTCACAGATATATTTCACACTACCCAAACAAAAACAGAAAAAGCAACAGCAACAGCTGTACAGTGAGAAAAAAAAAGTTTCTATCAAGATGTGAAAAGTCTGTTCAAGTATGGACTGCAATCTGCTGCGGTGTTAAGGTGAGATTAGTCATCACCATTCTGAGAGAAGTTGGATATGGCAGGCAGGCCACAGACCACCAGGCTCTTGAGTAGTTCATGTTTAATAGTAAACAGCTGCCACCCTATGGCAGACATGTATAGTACTCTTAGGAAGCATCGTAGTCCAGACCCTTGGAAAAAACAATGCAGCAATGAACAATTCAAGTGTATAGTGTGTCAGGAAAGCCCGTAACAGACCTCCCACATTATTGGAACTCACTTGGCGGAAATATATCCTAGCTGTACATCAATTTGAACGCTCCAATCATGTGAGAGGAAGGTTTGCAAATCAAGAAGAGATTAGTTAAAAGACAGCATGTAACCTCAAATGAAAATCCCCCCCTCTACATCTTGGTCTCGCTGTCGGCAGGCCTCTCATTCTCATACTCATTCTCCTGGCAGATGAGCTGGTAGGGCTTCTTGTTGGCCTCCTCCACCACGGAGTTGCCCACCTCAGGGTCCTTCTTCTGCAGCTCATGACGAGACAGGTGCTCCACTATACCTGCACCAATTGAGTCTCCAAGGACATTGGTGGTGGTGCGCAATCGGTCCCTGGGAAAAGACGAGCAACAGTTGTGAACAGGAGGTGGGGAGTGTAAAGAGAAGAAAGGACAAAGCCGATGAGATCAAACAAGAGGGGAAAAAAGACACGGTGAATTAAGAGAAGGAAATTTAAGACAAGACAAAAAAGAGACAATACAAGATTGGACAAGAGACGGCAAAATAAGACAAGAGAAAACAAGCCAAGCCAAGCCAGGGCAAGATAAGATGAAATAGGAAAGAGTCAAGAACACAGAATAAGAAAGGATAAGAGAAGAAATGACAAGAACAAAGGAAGACAAAATTATATAAAAGATGACAAAACTAAAGAAAACTAGAGTGTCTGTAAATGTTTGTACACAGAAAAATCCACAATCCACACCACCGACAGCAGAGTGGAGGAGGTAGGGCTTTGCACTATGATTGGATGCCGAGTGAATAAAAACCAGATGGATTGAGAGACATGGAATGTGAAGGGCGTGTCTCTGGAAGCTGTCTCGTAATCCACTCAAGACCGTGCAGTGCACCAATTTGACCCATTAACCCCTAGAGTGGAACTTAATTCAATTCATACTACACATATATTGGATTCCCTTGTTATTAAACCCTCTTCATTACCATCTATAAAGCAACAATTTCAGTTTATTCAATTGTTTTTGCTCAGAACTAGTGTTTTGGGTGAAACTCTGTTTTTTTTTTTTCATGTTATCATTTAAAAGTGATGCTTTCTACGGTGTCATATGAGCAATACTTACAGGAACCAATCAACAGCAATGATGAGTGAGATGTCATCAGTGGGCAGGCCTACCGATGTTAGCACTATCACCATAGTAACCAATCCTGCCTGTGGAATTCCTGCTGCTCCAATACTGGCTGCTGTGGCAGTGATACTGATGGGGAAAAGTGAAAAGAAAAAAGATGGAGAGAAATATCAATGTTTACTGTGTTACAAAAATCAGTCATTATGGTACAAAATATAATAATAATCAGATCCGTCTTAGGTTTAATCACCCAATCATCTGTTGTCTACAGCATTGAAGAGGGTCATTTAATTCATTCCATTCCCTGGCATGAAATACTATCCCTCATCTATCCAAGGACAAATGGACAGTCTGGGGTTTAGAAAACCATCCATAAGGCTGGAGCCTGTAGTGTTGAGGCTTGGACAGGCGTTACATGTTTTAAGTAATTATAAGAAAAATGTTTTTAGAAATTTTCTCCTGTACATCCAAAAACTCCCTGAGCAGGCATGAATCAAATAGTTTGCGGAAACATGTTGAATTACATGTTACAACTATGATGGTACTCATCGTTGAATGTCTGACAAGTGTATTGTACATCACATACCTGATGGTGAGAATCTGACCGAAGTTAAGGTCATAATCATTGACCTGAGCGATGAAGATGGCTGCCAGGGCTTCATATAGAGCTGTGCCATCCATGTTTATTGTGGCACCGACAGGGAGCACAAAACGGGTTACACGCTTGTCCACTTTGTTGTTTTCCTCCAGGCATTTAAAAGTGATGGGCAAAGTAGCTGAGCTGCGAGAGGACACAAGGAGAAAGAGGACGACAGAAAGAGGAAGTGTGAGATTGAGTTTGTTGTTATTGTTTTAACACTGACCAGTGAATCAGGATAAACAAATGTAAATAATCATCATCAATAAAAAGATACACTACTAAATACAATAGCAAAAAAAACAGACAGTTAAAATCACAAAAACTAACGAATGAAGACAGGGACACAAAACAATGGAAGTAAGTATGAAAGAATGACAATAAAGTCTGCCTTGAACTTGGCTTTTTTT
>NC_061533.1:11352500-11425000 GCF_022379125.1 Scophthalmus maximus | reverse complement strand
CCTTTATTTAACAAACCCACATCAAATGTGTTGTTTATGACATGTATGTTATTTTTATTCCTTGTGCAGGTCTTCCACCTGACTCCCTCCCCCTCCTAAATTCAAGTTCCGCTTACAACAACCTCCTCTGTCATCATCCTCCTTTTCCTCTTTTTACTGCCCTCATCCCCTCTTCCTGCCCAGCCCCTCTTGGGCTCTATAAATACTCTACGGTGGACTCTCAGCTCTCATAATGAAATTTCTGAACACAAGGTGGATTCTTTTTTTAAGAAGACAAACATTGACGTGTTAGTTTAGAGTGGATATGTGAGTGAGCACATGTGAAACAGATGTGGTTATGGATGAAGAAAATCAATGAGCAACCCACAGTTCACTGCTCTTTCTCAAGGACATTTATCATTATCCTTGATCTTCCATTCCAGTCTGTCTGTCTGTCCACTGGACTGGTTTCCCTTTTTGCCTACATGCCAGGGTCCCTCTGAACGTTCTCAGACATTTTGATTCCCAATTCAGTCTCGCTTTTAGACAGTATCCAAATTCATAGGCAAGTTTCTTTGAACTGAGAAAGGCCATTTCACAAAGTGGCACAAATCACTCTAGGTTAGCGTGACACGTCGGTTTGCACAGCGGCCACGTGTTTGATTGAAAAGAAGCAATGAATTGATTTAAGTCTCTTTCTGGAGGATGGATAAAACAAAATTTTGAAGTAGCAGCAGGAATATAAAGTGTGATAAATGTCCTAATAGTAGTAGTAGTTGACTTCATCAGAATGAAATGGCACACACACACACACACACACACACACACACTTACATAAACACACGAAAGAGAGAGCGAGAGAGGAGCTGCGTGCTGGATGAATTGGATGCAGAACCTCTTTGTTGATTTCCACGTTGTAGCTGTGGTCGTGTGACATGATGTCAGAGGATGCTGATGTTACGCCCTGCTGCAGCACAAAGTAGGTTATTATCGGACAATGTGTCTCTATCATCCCCTCCGGAGACTGGCCTCCTGCCCTGTCACTCACTGCCCAGCGGCAGGACATCTGGTCTCAGTGTGTCCCTTGTCAATCACTGCTGCTGAGCAGTGATTGACAAGGGAAATTCACGTTTCATAACTCTCCATAGTAGCAAACATAGAGGCCTTTGCCAAAGGGAGAAAACATCCCTGTGTGTCTGACTGGGTCAAAGAACCGTACAAATGCTGACAAATGAACTCTACATCCATGGATTAGAGTCATATGTTGTGTTTTTCTGAAGCATAGGCCCAAATGTGTACTGGAACTTCAAAGTAATCCAGTCCACAAATTCTGAATTATTTACTCAATTAACCCCCCCCCCCCCAAAAAAAAGTTGGGACTGCTTTGCTAATGTTGTTAAGATCAAGACCATCACAACAGGGCCCGAGCATATGATTGAAACCAGCAATGTGAGTTCAAAAGACATCTCTCTCTATCTCTCTGTATCTTGCTCATGACGTTAACCTAACCCTGTACACCACTGGGCCCAAATCAACAAACTGCGTCAGCTGAACAAATAACTCAGTCTGCCACTCGTGAGGTACGTGTTGGTCAGAGAAGCCTCGTAACAACAAACATTACTGTCACCGGTGTGTACGTTTCACACAGAAAACACACGCCATACCTACAAAATACGTAACTCGCACCTTCGCGTTCAGGCTGGTGGAGATTCAGTATGAGGGCACAAGGGGTGGATGGAATTTTGTGTGGTAGGGGGCTATTTCTTCAGTGGCTTTCAAATGTGGACAGAAATTTGTGGAGCCATGCTGAGCACAAGAGAAAATGTTGGGGGGTTTGTGATAGCAGGAGATTCATAAGAGTGCCGTGTGCGGTGAGAAAAGTTGTTTGATGTAAATTTAGAACAAAACCACGTCACACAGGCTGGAGCCGTGTGCTTATTTTAGATATCTGAGTTACTTTTTAACTAAAAGAAAGCCAATGATAACTGAGAACTTCATTTGATGTTCCAACCATGTGTGAGTGCAGTACATACGCCTTAGGTGTCTACAACATTGTCAGTCTTATTAGTTCATCTTTTATACTTGGTGAATTCATCTGATAGACATATATCAGCTTATGTGGGTGACAGGACTCGGGCCCTGCAAAAAGTTGAAAGCATATGTAAAGAAATCTGTATCTATTAATCTCTTACTGTTTCTGTGTTAAGGTGTATAGCCAATATAAACAAACAGCAAGATTAAAAATAAAACAAAACCTAAAAACAACAATAAGAGTTGAATTTACTAAATAAATGAATGCAAAGCTGTGCAGTTTTGGTGTCCATACCTGTGATGAGACTGGAAACCAGCAGGGGCAGCACCAGCATCTGAAGCATTCTCATCAGCAGTTCCCCAGGAAAAGAGAAGAACTTCACTTCGCGGTAAGACATTTTATAAGGTCGCAGAGCAAATCCCAACAGTATACCTGCAGTAAGGATCAGATGTCACAGGTCAAAAATATATTAGTACATTTTAAGCTTCTTTTTGTGTGTGTCACGACTCAAACCTTAAAAGATTTGACACCTCTTGTCGAATTTAATCACATCACTTGCAAATGTAGCATATTTATGATTGAATGTCAATACCAGGGTGATATTGATCCATTTCAAAATGCTGTTCAATGTCTTCAGATTATCAATGATATTGCAATGATCACCATCGCTTCTGCTGCAGTCATTTTTCAAATTTGATTTGATTGTGAAAAGTTGTGATGAAGGCCCAGGTGGCTGCCCTCGTGAAGAATATCCTGAATTTAACAATCAATTAAATGAGTCTGCCATGGCATGGTGTAACTCTAGCAGGGCTGCAGATGTGCAGATGGTGTGTGGGCCAGGCTCACTTGCTACTGAGAAAGACTCAGAGGTTAATGGCAACAGGGCAAAGGTCAGCTACAGGGTCAGATAAAGGGCCAGTCTCCTAAGTTCGTCTGAGTTTCCTCTGTTCTCTCATCTGGTGCATTTGCTTCTATTCTTCCCCTTCTTCCGTCCTGCTATAGGGCTGCTGGTCACGCCAGATTGATGGATCATTCAAGCAAAGCAGAAAATCTGTTGTAATTTTGAATAGTGGTTGGGGCGACGTGGTGATAGATGGACAGGAACAAAGTCTCCAGTAATCTCTAGTTTTAAGTCAACAAAACAAGCTAAACTATAAGATTGTAGTTGTCTGAACAGTGTCAACAGTATGTGTTCCCACTTACCAATAATAACGGCTACAACGGTTAATATCACAAAGGCATTTCTCATGAAGAATCCCTTCACATCATCCTTTGTGATGTTCTCCACTCTCTTCCTAGCGAGCAGAGATCGCGACTGGATCCCATCCCGGATCCGATGCAGACCGCTCCGGGTCCTCTGTGGGTTCTCCCCATTGCTCTGAGTCATAGCTTCTGCAGGAAAGTGAACTCCACTAAACCGCGCTGGGAACAATGGTGCCGCGAATCCACTTGTTACTTGTTCTGCTCTCTCTCTGTCACACCTGTCCTTTGGTTCGAGGCTCCCACGTTGCCTGATTGAGAGGGAAGGACATTTGGGTTAGATGTATATATTTGAATAGGAATATTTTCAGGCTCCTAGTTTGGTCAGATAATAAAGTTTTGTAAATGTTGTGTATCTCCCAAATCAAACGATCAGTTGAAAAGCCAATATGAGGCACATACAAAGTGGATTAAATAATAAATGTCTTCTCTTTGATAGATTATGTCTCTCATGTGTAGAAAATATTTAGTAATAATCATGCAAATTCCTGAAATGATTCACTATAAGAACTAATATACTTCAACTTGTCTGTCAAAGAACCAATTTATTCCTGTGTTTCCACATTTGAAGTCGTGCAAACATAAACTCAAGTAACTACACGTGTACAGTTCTGGTCTAATGGTCATGCTGACACTGAATCACACTCCCACACATGCAGACACACACAGATACGGTTGCCGGTCAAACGTTAAAATGCATTTGTAGACATATTTAATGGTAAACTACTGAAATAGAAGTTGTTTCTGTACCTTAAGACTTGAGCAATAACTTCCTTTGGAGTACGGTCTCTGTTTTTGTTGTTGTTTGGGGTTTTTTCAGGGTTAAGTTGTGGTTTAAAGCGCGCTCAGTGTGAGCGGGACACAGGAGCTCTTTGGCTGTGTGCTGGCTGGTGTGAGCAACCAGCAATGAAGAGAACGAGGAGAGATAGAGGAGAGGGGAGGAGAAAGGAAAGGAGGGAGCAGTGACGAGGATGAGGGAATAAGGGGGCCAGTGAGAGAAGGGAGGCGGTGCCATAGTGAAAGAAAAACTAGTGTTAGTCACTCACAGTGTGGGCTTGTGGAGAGGTTAGGCGGAGACTAAAAGAGTGAAGTAAGGTAGAGGAGGGGGAGTGCTTCTCAGACAGAGGGGAGCTTGAGGAATAATGAGCTTTCCAAGCAGGGAAAAGAGAAAGGACCTTCTTGTTTCCTCTGTTCTTCTAGGCCTTCCTTTCAAATGGTTTTTCACGCTTGATAAATTCAGCCGGATTGGGGATTCCTGTGGAGAGTGAGTCAACAGACAAACTAAAGTTCTCCATCCATCAGAAAAATATGAAAGCAGATTACCCATTCACACATTTGTTCTGGTACATCTCTAACAGGCTAACTCATCCATCAATCGCACTGCACCTTATTTTGCAGCATTTCAGCACGTTACACATTCACACCATACAAAGTCCACTTTTCCATCCTTTTTTAGATTATTAAACTAAACACAGCAGGTAAATATTTACCAAGTGCCAGTGGTGCAGCTGGTGCTCCTACATTTTGGCTGTGAAAGTAACAACCTGTGCCGACTAAGTCTGAACATTTTCTTGGAAACAAGCTGAATGTGATGCTGATGGTTAGCTTTATTTTTGCAATAAAAAGATAACAACTACTAACGCATTAGAACGGTGCAGTGGATCGAAAATAAGAGTTCCAGTTCCAAGGACGAAGGTGCCCGAGTCTGGCAGCGAGATTTGGGAAGTCACAGAAAAGGAAGTGTCTGTGTGTGTGTGTGTGTGTGTGTGTGTGTGTGTGTGTGTGTGAAATGAATGTGTGTGAGAGTAAATGAGAGAGGCAGAGATGAAGGCATCCTTTCTGACTCATACCAAGAGAATCCATGTTTGGCAGAGATGTATAGAAATGTTTTAACCCCCCTCTTTTCTCTCTCTCTCTCACACACACACACACACACACACACACACACACACACAAACCTCTCTGACTCTGGGGTGTTTCTTGTTTAATAGTCAAAAGCAGAGGAATTTTCAAGAATAACCCTGCCAACATATTTTTTTAAAGACGTAGTACTGGACATTTTAACAGAAGCTGCGTGAGTCTAACTGAGAGTTTTCTCAAAAAGGCAAAACACAGAGTTTACCTAGAGTTTGAATAACCATCGGGAGTTGTAGTTTTAGATTTTCTTTTGTTTTATTTTGCTGGGAAGTGGAGATAAGAGCTACAGATTATTTCAATATGGGTGGAAATCTGCCATTTCTGGATTTAATTATTCAAATAAGCAAATTTGTAGAGCATACTAAATGTATTAATAAGTAGTAAAGGTCTGTATGATGTTGTTAGTAAATGTCTGTTTGGAGACAGAGTTGATTATGTGATTCTTACTCCTCTGATCACGACAGAATTAAAGACCCGCTGACTGAACCAAACTTACACTGAAGCTCTTGATGTACATCCCATCTCTTTATGTCCCATCACTGGAAACCCCAGCCTTGATTGCTCATGACCTTTGCTGTCTCACACATGGTCGACTGTAAAAATCAGTTAGCTGCACACCTTTTTATTTTAAATCATATGCATGAACGTTTATGATTCCAAGTGACTTTCCAGGGACAACAGTGTTGGTTGATTGGTACACCACTTTCATTCAGAATATTATTGGATGGATTTACATTAACATTCATGGGCCCCAGAGGGTGAATCCTAATTACTTGGACAATTCCCTCAGCATTTCCTCGTGTGGAAATATCTTTTCAACTATTTAATGAATGGGTATAAATATTCAATATCCCCTTTACAGTGACTTGTCATAACCTGAGCGCTTAACTTTTTCATCCAAAAGCAAGTTTCAATTTGTCCAGTAGTTAATTTTTTGACCAAATACTAAATACAGCTGTTAGAGTCAACAGCTGGAATATTCTCCAAATATTCTCTCTTCATCAAGATCCATACATGCAGTTATTGTTCACAATATAATAGAGCAACAAAGAGAAGCTCAGAGTTGTTGGTGACATGGTGTTGGTGTCATCTTTACCTCTGAGATTCTCCAATAACCATCATTAGCTTTGAACAAACAGACAATTAATGTCTGAATTGCAGGGAGCGCCAATCTGTATTGTGTTATCATCTTCCTCCTGTTATGATCATCCCCCGGGCCCCTGAAACAACAAACGGCTTCTCTCAACACTTCAGACGTTAGACTGATTCACTGGCTCACTGGCACAGACCGACTATCACCGTCTGTGGCTCTCTTGTCAGGGCTGCAAATCCCACCACATCATTGGTGTTATAACACTTATTTGGAAGAGAAGACACTGATTAAAAAAAGAAGCTGGACATAAATATCAGAACAACAATCTTTTTCAAAGACTGGTGCTTTAATTCTGGACCACAATTCACTTATACAGTTGCATTTTATATTATTATATAAGATGATGTCATTATTCTACAGGATATAATCAATGTGATAATCTCATTCACTTGACAACAGAGTAATGTTTCAGAAAACTAGCTCTGGTATTTACATCCATTCACTGACACACTACTTTGACCACAGTGCTCTAATGTATGAACTTCTCTTTACATGTGACTCCGAGTGAATCAGATTTTTATGGTTAGGGAATTCATTCATTCCTCCTGGCAAAACTGCAACAAAACACCCTTGACATCATGCAGCACGAGCTATACTTATATAGCCGTAATTACTGTCTGCAAATGTTTAGGGCTAAATGTAAGATGTTTCTTACTGTACATCCCAGTACAGACTCACTTTCCCATGATGTGAAGAGTTAACTAGCACCTCACAGCTCTCTCCTCTGCGTCAGTAAAAAATATTATTTTTGGAAAAATCCAGTGAGAAGGATTTTTTTTTCCATGAAAGTAGTTCATTAACTTATGACCTAACTCTTTATTCAAAATCCGATCTGATCAGCAGAGGATATTAGTCTCTTTATGATTGTCTGAAATAACTAATGTTAAAACAGTTTATGCTTGACCAGAGCCAACAATCAAATGATTCTTCTTTGGAACTGAATTTCACAATCCAGACCATTTCCAGATTAGCATTGCAGAATCCTTCCTTGACCCTCAACAATCAAATGATTCTTCTTTGGAACTGAATTTCACAATCCAGACCATTTCCAGATTAGTATTGCAGAATCCTTCCTTGACACTGTGTATGTTTCTCCAATACTGACCAAGACACAAATCCCTGGCTTTCTCATCAATAAAACTCAAGCCGTAAATTGTGACCGTCACCATTCCTCACGCTCACCGCAGCGACCCACATGGTATCCATCACACAGCTATTCCAACGAACAACAACAGACAACAGGCCCCTTTGTCTTCAGCAGTCACAGCAAGGGATTGGCTGATGGGGTTGGCTGAAGAGCAGAACTTGTAAATTGAAGGAGAAAAAAAAATTCTGGAGTCCTGCCATGAAACACACAGAAACAACAGAAGAAACAGGTGGATGTGACATATCGCCATGGCTGCTGAGTAGAACATGTGTTGCCTTTGGAGTTTGTTTGTGTTTGTAGTTGTGTTAATCACATTGTGGGGACCTAAATCTCTTCGTCATGGCGACTTACCTCCCATTTGTGAACAAAAAGCCTCTGTCTCCCTCCACTCAGCAACGTGTTTTCACGTTTTCAAATTCATTCACAATCCATGGTTGGTTTGTCTTTCACTTTAAAGGAGTAGTTTAATATTTTGGGAGACAAACTTCTATACCTTTTTGCCAAGAGTTGAATAAGAAGATTAAAACTTAAATTAGCTTAGCATGAGAATGGATACAAGTTGAAACAGCCAGACTTACTTTGTCCAAAGGTAATAAAATCTACCAAATATACCTATTAAGATAATTAAGTCACACATCAACATTGGACTTTGTTCAGAGGTAGTCATGCATGGTTATGCTTAAAGAAAGTAGCAACCCACCGTGACGTCACCCATTGGTTTGTGAACTGGTTCCAATCCCACAGTAACCACGCCCCAATTCATACGGTGCTTTATCATCTGTTTTATTCTAAATGGGACCATTATTTACAAAATGAACATCATGCTGTATTGAAGAAGACTGGAAACTAGAGATTGAGACCATAAACTCTATACAACATTGTTTACTGACGTTAGAAATTAAATGAGAAGTAGGATCATTTTCTCATAGACTTCTACAGAACTTGACTTCTTTTTGCCACCAGTGGAGTTGCCCCCTGCTGGTCATTTGAGAGAATACAGGTGTTAGGCCCTGATTCTGCAGTGTGCGCTCAGCTGCTTTTTAGTTAACACTGCTGTTGACAAAAGGATGGTCTATTGCTGGGCGACACTGCCACTGGGATCCATCTTTGAGTGGACAATGGACATACTGCTATTCTACACCACCTTGTGCTATGACTTCCACACCATCACCAGGGAGACCAAAGGGACAGACCTGCAGCACAGTCACCACGGTTCAGACGCAATCGAGTACCCCGGAGAGCATAGCTTCACGAAATATAATCACATTCTACTTAGACACACTTACATCTAGAATAGTTGTAGATCACGTACTGTAGATCATCCGTCATCTGTCCTCTTGTCTACTTTCTTATCGGTTGGGTTTAACAAACAACAAACAGTTTAGAGTTTCTTAAAAGTTTAACTGAATACTTTTCTTTCTCTCACCCATAAATCAACTTCTTTGCTATTGCATAAGACATACTCAAATACTTGGGAAGCCTGGTCTTAATTGTGTTAAACAGAATCGGGTGTATTGTGGAATCACATGATCTTATGTTGGATGCTGTGTTTAGTCACTGTTGAACCCGGGAGCCAGATGCTGGCGTCACATCATTCTGCTTGTCATTTATTGCTGTAGAAGGATCAAAGTGGAGAGTCCGATTGAGAAAATTGAAAATGTGAAGAGTGTGAACTTCCTGTTTTGTTTTGAGCCTTGCTAAAAGAGGAACCAATGATTACCTGTTGTGTTCATTCCTCATCATATTAAAAAGGCATTTGAATAAAGCTGTTTTGGAAGAAAATTATGCTAATGGTTTCATAGTTCATCCACTTCATCCAGCTGTTTTAGTTACAGTATTTGAATATCAGCACCACTCAGTGTGTGTGTGTCTCTTATTGACCCAGGCTCCTGTACCAGGCCGGTTGTTTCAGATGGGAGTGGCCCCTCCCAGGGGGGGTGATGTATCCAGGACAGGTTATAAGACCCGCAGTCTACAGTGGCCCTCTGGGGACAAACAGAACTGGGGCCACATTGTTCGCCAGCGTCATTGTGCGTAAGGGTTTCCCATGGATCAAATGTCACAGACTTCAAACCCAGGGGTCTCAGCGCGCTCGTAGCTGTTGTTCAATGGGCACGATGGGAGCCAAGGCTGCTCACACACCGTTTCTCAGTGATCTGAATGAGGCCACACATGGACGTGGCCCCGGTGGCTCGTCGAGTGGATGTGGAGAAGGAGGGTGGTGATGGGAGTGAGGCAGTGAGGAGGGTATAAGAGAAGATGCAAGACACATGGATCTCAGTACTAGGGCTGAACTCTGAGGGGGCAAGAGAGCAAGTGAAGGCAGTCGAAGAGACAGAGGAAGTCTAGACACTCAGTAACTGTAGCTTTCTGGGCTAAGAGACAGAGTTTACCTTGTTACCATGAAAACAGACTTCTCATGCATGCGAACAAGGAAGACTACACCGTGTGCCAGTCTCTATCGCGAAAACATTAACATTACCTGATTGCTATACTTATGTTCAATTTCGAGGTGGTTGTACTTTGTTTGAGTATCCCATTTTCTACTTTATACTTCATGTACCTTTTGGAAGCAAATGATGTGCGCTTTTTTACTCCACTACACTTATCTCAGAGTCTAGCAATCTGCACATTCAAATTAGGAATAGAAAATAAACTCTTAAATAATTATATAATATTATAGATTTAGCTACCCAGAAATATAAAGTTACAATTAGCCCCATCTCAGCAAATTGAGTGGTTATCTTGAGAAAACAAAATAGAATGGTGCAGTGTCAATATCAAAAAGCTGGTGGTATAATTAATTTCAGATAACACAAGGGTTTGGTTCAAGGTTTGAGTTTCCCAAATAATTTGTGCCCTGAAGTGCCAGTGGGAGTGACTGGAAACCTGACCGTGGTTTTGTAAGTTTTTGTGTTTGAGGTTCACAAAGATTAAAACATGACACCTTTTCCAGATAAGACCATGCCTCTATAACTCAAAGATTAAAGTGAATAATGACAATAGAATAATAAAAGGGAAGACAACAGCGAGTATCTCCCTCTATTCCTGAACCCTCCTTGAGATGAACAGGCAGCGTGTTTTCATATTTCCTGCTGTGTTCAACTTAGAATGATTAATGTTTAGCTCTAATGGACGACAAGTAGAACAATGACTGCATGAAGTCCTGTTTAGATCATTTGTAAAATATAACTATTTATGCAATGTATTGTAAGATATCTATTTTGTTAGAAGATAATAACTTTTGCTGTGTTTATTTATACTGTAATATATATTTTTTTAATAAGTTAGTTTTCTTTTTTTATACCCTGGTCTTGGAAGAAATTATATTTTACTTCAGCTATATTGTTTCGAATGGCTGATTAACATAAACTTAGATTTGATTCTGCTTTATATCTTCATAAATTTCTTCTTCCTTCCTCGTTTCCCTTTTCTTGCTAAGCTGTGAAATGCTGAATAAGTTTAAGGACGATGTCATCACCTCCATCTAGTGGTGACAACTGAAAATGACCAACAGAGTTGGTTAATGCAAGACTATCTTAATAAACTACTGAACTGGATGGTTATCACTGTTCAACCAAAAATTCTAATGACTTTAGAAAAGTGTAATTTCTTGGGACAAGGAATTACATGAATCCAAAGGAGAGAGAGAGAGAGCGAGGGAGGGATTAAGGTGAGAATGTGGGTTGACAGATGGACACTAATCACCTGCAAATGCTGCCAGGTTTCAACTGTTGATCTGGCAACTGTGACTAGAAGACTGCAAACGGACCAACATAGACACTGTTGACTACTCGCAAGAGTAAGAGTACAGATTGCACTACGTCACTGACAGCAACATAAGAGTAAAACCAATGGAGCTGATGGACAATTTTCTGGACGACTGGCCAGAATCTCTGGACATTTTGGGATCAATCTTCACAGATGCATTGGGACTCTCCAGAGCAACGGAAAACTGGTCTATCTGTCTGAATCTTGTGGAGCATCTGTGTTTGGATCTGCTGAGTCACATGGATTTCTTACTGGAACACCAAGCTGTGTGCGTTAACGTCCTGGGCCCACTGTTTGCTGATGACCCATACGTGTGGATTTTCCTCCGAAACTGAAAAGGATTTTTACATTTTATTTATATTCTTTTGTTTTTCTTCCACTTTTCAACTTTGCTGCTTGGCAGGAAAATAGACAGGGGGCAAACCCAAAGCCCAAGGCATTTCTAAAGTGTAGAGTCCATTACATTCAAGTTGGCTTTAACGCAGAATGGACATTTGAGAATGACAAGAAAGATGGCAACTGAAACACCTCAGCAACTTTGGTAAAAGGGTAAATGCTAATCTGAGGAATGTTTCATACAAAACCAACACTTTATCACATGAAAACTGATTTACTGAGATTTGTTTAACATACGTATTGTACCACTGTTATTCTGGACTCTGAATTATACAAGCGACGCAAAGTGTACCTGAAATAAACTGCACATGAGGATCAATGATCTTTATTTTGTTTCAAGAAATGAATGTACGTATCACATGTGGCCAGAGCTTTGATTCATCTGTAGAACAAGCATGTGTCTTGTGCAACAAGCAACACAATCAATGTGTTTTTGTCCTGTACTGGCAACTGGACATGAATTCAGCTGGAATTACTTGATTTAAATGTGATTTTATTATATATGTGTTAATGTGTCTGCGTTTGACTCAGATCTGGAATTACTCAGCAATGTGAATCTGAATGAGACGTGGAACTTAAATAAAATGACCGACATTACTATATAAATTGTCACTTTCTGATCAAATACATGACCAAAGGCTGTTGATATGATGACTGTATCACCATGAATGACTTTCATCCTTATTTTAATCATTCTATAATCTACACAAAATCATGTCACTGGGGAAGCAGCAAATCCCAGCCTCCTCCTCCGATCACAGACCATATACAGTATATTCAAACTGATTGATGCAAACTGACTTTCAAGC
Source organism: Scophthalmus maximus (assembly GCF_022379125.1). Lineage (NCBI taxonomy): Eukaryota > Metazoa > Chordata > Actinopteri > Pleuronectiformes > Scophthalmidae > Scophthalmus > Scophthalmus maximus. The sequence continues at coordinate 11,412,536 of NC_061533.1, read as the reverse complement.
TTACCTAAGATTCATGTTGCAGGCTATAGTTAATTTTTTAGGCACTATGCAGTTCAGATATTGGAATGGAGCCCAGTCAATGTGCAACATACTGTATGACAGCCTCTATATGTACTCTATATACTATTCAAGTTTCGAGTAGATATGACATGTTATATTGCCCCCATGTGGTCAGTATTTAATTCTTACAAACGCACAAATATTGTATTTTATATATTTTATATTTTTTCTAAACATATTTAGAAATAATAGATGAGTTATGTAGTCTATATATTTAACCATCTCTCCTCAAATGTGCCAACACATTGGCTGATTTATTGTCGAACTATGCCGCGGAGAGTCCCGGTGCGCCGCTGTCCCGTGGCCCCGCCTACATTACCCAGAGTTCCGCGCGGCGCGGCGCAGAGCGAACACAGTGTTCGCTTGTTGTTACGCAACGCTGTTTCGGAGGCTGTGGACATTAGTCGGGCTCCGCGTCTGACGAACACGTTGTGACTGGAACGGTGAGTTCACGCGGTCCATCGGATCACAAGAGCTCGGTCCGAGAGGAGAAGCTCGGAAGGTAAGAATCTGATCACTGATACAGACGAAAGGACGAGTCGGGATCGATCCCGACGCTCGACGCCACCCGTTGTTTATGAGGCAGATCATCAAAGTTGCATTGACATCACTGAAAGTTCGACTGTACAATAAAACAGCAATCTGCTCAAGAAACTCTACAAACACAATCTGTATTCACTTTACTGTTTCAGAGTGCTTTAGATTTCAATATTTTATTATTAGTATTATTCTCGCCTTCGTAAATCCCTGACAGTTTTTTTCCCCTATTTCCCAGGCGCCTACTATTCTTTATTGATGTCCTTGCCTCGTTCGAATCGGTGTCTTTTGTTCACGCTTGGTTATCATCACAAACAGGAAGCCTGTATTCATAAATGTCAAAAGTCCTCGACAGTTGTCAATGTATTTAAAATGCAAGAGGAGAAAAGAAACAACAGTATTCTACGAGTGATTTGAGTTGTTCAACGGAAATTCTGTTATTGTTAAAAAAAACAACACATTTCTTTAACGCAACATAAGGATTTGTAAATTGCTGTAATGTAAAGTTTACATCATTCATAGTCTTAGAAGGTATTTTTCTACACCTGCCTCACTTATTCTTTGTCTCCCCCTCATTCTTCCCTCTCTCCAACTCCTCCTCCTGTTGATCGTCTCTCTCCTCACCTCACCTCGTCGTTGAACCGCCCCGTGTGTTGCCCTGAGTGTTCTGGTCACACTGTTTCTCCAATTTGTCCAATGAGCTCCCTTCTTCTCCCTCCCTCTGTTCGTCCTTCTCTCTGTGTCTCTCCCGCCCCTTCAGTCTGTCACGATGAGCTCCTGACGCCCGTCTGTTCGTCCGTCAGTATGAGCGGTGCTGCGCTGGCCGTCGTGGTCGTGGTCGTCTTCTTCTTGGCCCTCTACCTCCTCCAGCACTATGGAGATTTGCGGAAGCAGCAGCAGATGGTTCTGTTCGGGACGCTGCTCTCCTGGTACCTCTGCTTCCTCATCGTCTTCATCCTGCCACTCGATGTCAGCACGGTAGGACAAAAAAAATGTCACGGTTGTCACCGAGGTTGCTTTGGTTCTCTTAGAATAAAAATTGGATCATAAGGATGTTAGCTTGTGGATGTTATATTTCAAGAACACGCAGCTCAATGAGTGACATGTGTTTTTTTTACACCTCACCTGCACCGTAGTCATGTGATGTACAGGCTTCGTACTGTGCTTCACTGAGTTTGTTTACCTGCCTGTGCAAACTTTGCTCCTCTCTCAGACCATCTACAGGCAGTGTGTTCTCGACAATGTGAATCCCCCGACTCCTGTAAGTCAAGCGAGACGCACCAATTGGACTGAAGGAAGCTCGTCTCTTCATCCACCTGTAAGGTAAATTAGACTTCTATTTTTATTTAACGGTGCCAAGACTATAGTCTGCTCACGTCAAGGCAATCTATTCATGCAGATTGTTCCAAGGCCATCCAACACCATAGCAACATATCACTGGATAGTAATAACCTAAACTACAGATATTTACAGTTCTTCTAATGCTCAGTCTTGCTTCTCGTGTATTTGAATGTGTTGTGAGTCAATTTGAAGATTTTGCACCATATATTCAGTTGCTTCAAACCACATAAACCACATTGTATTATAGTTGTGATGTCATATGATGTGACAGCAAAATGCAAGAAACTTTTCAATGTTCTGTTAAGCTGGTTAGGTTAAGCATATACCAGAGCTGCCTAATATTTCCCTATTTAGACCTGTGTGTGTGTGTGTGCGTGTGTGCGTGTGTGCGTGCGTGTGCGTGTGCGCGTGCGCGTTTGTATTACAGTCATAGTGCAACAGAGGTGTGCGAGGAGCCTTGGAGTTATATCCCAGATGGCGTCCTACCAGTGTTATGGAGAGTTGTATACTGGACTTCCCAGTTTCTTACTTGGTGAGATCCTAAAACACACACACACACACACACACACACACACACACACACACACACACTCAAACCTCCATTAACTATAACATGTTTTCCACCTTTTTTAAAATAAATTATAAAGATGATTTTGTTTTGGTATATTGACGTGTTTTTCCTGACTGCACAGGCTGCTGTTGCCCTTCATGCAGTCTTACGCTCGGTCTGGAGCTTTCTCCATGGTTGGAAAGATTAAAACGGCTCTTATTGAAAATGCTGTGTATTATGGCACCTACCTCCTTATCTTCATCTCTCTGCTCATCTACGTGGCTGCTCACCCACAGTGGAAACTCACATGGTCAGTTACGTGAACCTTAAATCACACATTTTAACCTCAAAGCGAATAACAGAAAAGAAAGAAAATAGCTCATGTTGCACTGTAGTTGTGTTTTTTAAGCTGGCGTTGTGCCAGTGTACCGATTATCTGTCTTTGTACAACTTGTGCAGGGCGGACCTCCAGACCATCGGTATTACAGCTGCCAACACCTGGGGCCTTTTCCTCCTGGTGCTGTTGTTAGGCTATGGTCTGGTGGAGATCCCACGTTCTTATTGGCTTTCATCTTCCCATGGTTACCTGCTGGCCAAGACCTATTTCAAGACAGCAAAAATGGCTACTGAGAAGGCAGCAGCTGAGGAGAACCTAGCAGATGTTATGGAGGTGAGGTTGTATAAACCATTCAGAGCTGTGAAAGTGATAGGAGAACAGATTCCCGCATGTGTTAATTAAAAAAAAATTGTCCTTGTACGAATGACGAAAAAACAAACCCCCAGACAAAATTGATTGAATGAAATCAACATATCACTCACATTTTTGACATGTCTGGCCTTTTATTTTTTCTGAAAAAATAACAAAATATTTTATATTATCAGGAGGTGGCAGCTGTCCATGAGTCTGTCAAGCACAACCACTCTCTCAGGAAGTGTGTGGACACCATTTTGACTAAGGTGAGAAAGTCACAATGGTATTTGTTGCTTAGATAAAAATCACACTTTTATTCTTAGGCCTACATGCAAAATTTAACATTGCACTTACAGCTTGCACGGTGAAGTTCTGTGTGACAACCTTTGTTTGTCTCATTTCAGTGTCCTCCTGAGTACCAAGAAGAGATGGGAAGAAACGTGGAAAGCTCTTCTGTCCTTCCTACCAAAAGTGGACTAGTTGGGCTTCACAAAAAAGTAATTGTGAATTTTATCATCAAAAAGGAAAGAAATAATCCATAAATATAGCAGCACGTGGTGCTGAAGGTGCCTCCTGTTGAATGTGTGTGTGTGTGTGTGTGTGTGTGTGTGTGTGTGTGTGTGTGTGTGTGTGTGTGTGTGTGTGTGTGTGTGTGTGTGTGTGTGTGTGTGTGTGTGTGTGTGTGTGTGTGTGTGTGTGTGTGTGTGTGTGTGTGTGTGTGTGTGTTTATTTCAGGTGATCTCTGCAGTGCAGAGACATGGTCAGACTCGGGTTCAGTGGTCTGTCTTGTTAGACCAGGCTTTTCATCTGGAGGATGCAGCTAAGAGCCAGAGCAGCCCGGTCCGACACTTTGTCCACAGCTTTCCCTCAGCACACAGCCACAGCTGGATCCGTAGGTTCATCTACACTCCTACTCTGGGTAAGTTCAGTCACTTCTAAAGATCAGGTACATTCACTAGGCAAAGCCACTCTAATTGACTATTTTTCTTTTCCTGAGACATAACTTTTATTAGCCTGCCAGTGTTTCTTTGACCTGTGTTTTATATTTTTTTAGAACTTTTTTTCTCCAGTGTAGTTGAACTGTATTTTTATGTATTAATGTATAACCAGAGCTTTGCAAAGGTTTTATGTATCCCAGAATCCCCTCAATACAGTCGGTGTATACGATTGGTGTGGTGGGTGTCACTGCCTTTATAAAGCTGCAAAACTTGAAGTATCACTGATGTTGAAGTGATGTAGTAGAATGTCAGAAACACAAATGTTAGAGAAACACTATGTGATGTTTTTGTGTAACATATCAGCCAAAAAAAACAAACAACACGAATATTCAGTATCTATTCAAATAGAACAATAATTTTTTAAGGGGCACGTATCCATGTACATCATGGGAGATATAGTTTTCTCTGCTTGTGAGTTCTTCAGAATCCATCTATAAAGCCTATTGCATGGGGTTGTGTAACTCGAATGCCAGCTTGAATTTTCCTCCAACGTTTGTATTTATGCATATGTGTGTGTGTGTTTGTCCTTCCCAGAGTGGTACTGGGAGTGTGTTTTGCGGCAGGGTTTCTACAGGCTGCTGGCAGTGCTCCTGTGTCTCCTCTCTGCAGCAGTAGTCTGGTCCGAGTGCACCTTCTTCAGCACACACCCTGTCCTTTCTCTCTTTGCTGTCTTTATTCAGCTGGCTGAAAAACAATACAACTACATTTGTATTGAGGTACGCATGTGTACAGGGAGCGACATGGAAACATACACGCCCAACAAACTCAACCTTGCAATGCAAACCAACATATTCCTTCTTTATACTTTAACTTTCTCTCTTTTCAATAAAATAGTTCAAATAAATGAATCATTGCCTTTACCAACTCACAAAATGTCTCTTTATTATATTGTTGGTAATCTAGATTAATTATATGCTCACTTTACACGACATGCATTGAGCGAAACCTGCTAACCAGCATCCTTTCTCAATCTGTTATTTTGTTTCTTTTCACTAGATGGCGTGCTTCATTAGTATCTTCTTCCTGTGTGTGTGCGTCTACTCCACCGTGTTCAGGATACGAGTTTTCAACTACTTCTACCTGGTGCCACATCACCAGACTGATGCCTACAGCCTGCAGTGCAGCGGCATGTATGTAGCTCATCAAGACGGAATAAAATATTTATATAACAGCTGCTGGCTTAGTAAATCTGCTCACTTACACTCATGTTGACATAATTACCTCCTGCTGTTGTTTTTTGAAGTTATATATTTTTTTTAAAAAGTGCTGTTCATGCTGCAACCATTTCTTTAGAGGAAGCAGAATTAATTCTGATCTTCTCACACTTACGCTCTTTATTTTCTCCGCTCAGGTTGTTTTGTCGCCTGACTCCTCCTTTGTGCCTCAACTTTCTGGGCCTGATTCACATGGATTCTGCCATCTCGCACCAGGACAGAATACAGACATCCTACACTTCTGTGGGTTATACACACACACACACACACACACACACAGAAATGTGCTAAACCAAATGGAGAGACGCAATAACTTCTTCTTTCCCTCTGCCAGATCATGGGCTCTATGCGGGTGCTATCTTTCATATCTGATGGATTCTACATCTATTATCCCATGCTGGTTTTGCTGCTGTGCCTTGCCACTTTTTACAAGTAAGCCAGTAACCACCAACAACTCAACACAATTTTGTTCTATGCTTAATCAATCTCAATCCATACGTCAGCTTATTTCAGATATTTTCGAATCAGTGAATGTCTCGGCTGGAAAGAAACAATAAATGGCAGTACACAAATACCAAAAGGTTTTTAGGCAATTGATGAAGTTTGGCTCCATTTCACAGTTTGTGTTTTGCCCCTGATCAACACTATGATAATGTGTGTGGCGACATCGATTTATCTTTGTCAACATGGTGGAAAATGTGCGATACTATTTCGTAAAATGTTCCTTTTTCACTATATGCTTCAAGTAGGATTACAAAGGAAAAAGAGAGGTTGTCCGCAAAACTACTTTATTGATATAATGAAAAGGCTTTGGTAAAAGTACGATTATACTCATTTATCAGTTTGCCTGTTAAGACCAATTCAGTTCTGCTCTGAGAAACCTTTGATAGCTGAATCATCTTTTTCATGTTGCACATAATGAAGCATGTTAAATCGATGATTTTGTAATGGTCAGTGTTTGCTTGTGTTTGTAGCTTTGGCTCTCGCTGTTTGAACCTCCTGGGCTTCCATCAGTACATTACTGATGATGACTTGACCTCTGACCTGGTGGATGAAGGCAGGGAACTCATCAGAAGAGGTAGTTTTATATATACCTTACCTTACCATGACATCAACTATTCCTGTTCTCTTTTTTAATTGAATCGAAACAGCAGGATATCACTGGCTCACTCTAGTGCTGTATACTTATTTATTACACCTCATTTCACATTAAGTTGATGAATGTTAGAAACCCTTAATCATCATAATTATCACCGTCAATGTCAATGGAAAAAAGTGCTGCACATTCTTTGAATAATGTTCTCAACAATTTGTCCCTTTGTAGAGAGAAGGAAAAGACAGAAAGATGTAGATGGGGGAAATCGAAGATTGGTGAGTCATTTTCATTCTATCAAATCATTTGTCTCACAGTTTTCAAAGAAGCCAAGCTAGCCAGTCTTTTAGCTCACGGATTCAACCGGTTTGTGCTTAACAAGTATTTATGTGCATTTGTTTGTCTTGTTTTGTGTTTCAGGCCTGGAGGGAGCAATATAGAGTACATGAGACCACTGGGCGGAGCAGAGCCGGCTACACAGATTTAGGGGATAACCAGAACAGCCCTGTGGCTGGGATCAAGAAAAGTGGTAGGGAAGAAAACTCTTGCAACTATGGAGTTAGATTGCTTTTTTTGTTGCTCACAGCTACTGAAACTGAGATGACACTAGATTTTCAACAGGGTCGGGCTGTTGACTGCCCTGTGCAGGAAACCAAATGACCACCATTTTAGCCATAGGGTTCCCCACCCATACAAGATAGATAACGGTGTTACACTGTGTCAGGGTGGGCTACTTTGAAAGTTACACCACCCATTCACTTTCTGTCCCATGCTCCCATTGTAACTTACATAATTTATCAAACATCTACTATCTACTATATTAAAATGTCATATAGGTAGAGCCATTGTAAAAACAAACAAAAATCAGTGACATGTCACAACTCTCCCTTCTTTGTTATTGTTCAAATTAATATTTTGTAGATCAAGAAGTACATGCTTACAATATTATATATATATATATATATATATATATATATATATATATATATATATATATATATATATATATATATATTGCTCTTTGCCATTCCCAGCTATCACATTCACCAGAAGAGATGGAGAGACAGACGAGCAACTGACAAGCTTGCTGCATGACAACTCCAGTGATGAAGATTCACCAAACAGAAGGTATGGTTTGATAGAGATTGAGTAACATATGTGCTACTAGAGTGCAATCATATAATGTTAAACATGATTTCTATGTAACTTACACTGACTCTCTATGTTTGACACAGTAGATCAACCAGAGGACATTACCAGTCTCTGTCACCTTCTGGGACGGGCATCTTTTACGATGTTTGACGATGTAGACGGAGGACGTGGAGTACCTAGTACCTGGTGGAAATTACATACATGACTGGACATTTATATTTATTGAGTCTAAATGCAAAGGATAATATCTCAGGACAAAGGGAGGAAAAGAATGTATTTGAGATGTGTTCATATTAGTAGGGAACAGAACAAAGTAAAAACTCTGATGAATGATTTTATACCGGTTCTCTCTTTGTGTCTGTCATTCTCTCTTTTTTTTTTTTTTTTTTTTACAGCTAAACATTTTTGTTACTATCTGTCGAGGATTGTGTTTCATGAGACTGGTGGATGAAAGAGATGAGTGGCACAATGAATGTGCAGCATACATCCATCTACTGTCTATATCGTTAATCCTTTGAGGGTCACCGGAGGACAGCCGCCAATCCTAGCTGACTGATCGAGAGGCGGGTACACACTGTACAGGTAGCTAGTGTATCACAGGACTGACATTTACAGACAAATTGACAATTTCCACTCACATTCACACTTAAAGGCAATTTAGTCACAATCTCATTATCTCTCTGGACAGTGGTAGGAAGCCAGAGTACCTGGAGTTATCCACACTGGCTCAGGGAGAAAATGCAAACTCCACACTGAGAGGCCCAGGCAAATATGAACCCAGAACCCTAAAGCAGCACGACTTGTATGTGATGCAGTCTATGACGAGCTATTTTCCGTGGGAGTGTACAATTTTATTGACTATGAATGACTTAACGTGTTCATGTACAGTAGTTGTCTGGAAATTAAGACAAATGGCAAAGAGTTTATACTGTAAAAGTACAAATGCACTGAAACATGCATGTGAAAATTTTTAAAACAAAGATTATGACAATGCACAGTGTAATCTGGTCTTTTTTTTCTTCTTTTTTTGTTCTTTTAGCTCTTGCGCTCCTCATCTCCGTCTGTCATTTTCTGGATTTTGTGTAATAGTTTTAAAGTTAAACATTATTTTAAAGGTGGCTGACTCAAAACAAAACAACATAAAATGTAAGACAACATTTTGTGAATGACATCAGAAAAGTGTATCCCTATAACTTTGTCCAAATAGACTATGGTAGAGAAAAAATACTTGAAATTACACAGACGAAACTACTGAATGTGTCCCCTAACCTAATAATGGCATTTTTTAATTGAGGAAATTAACAAAGAGCTGGGAGGTATTTTGATCTATTCATTTAATTGATCAATTACTTCATTTCATTTAGTTTTGTTATTTGGGCAGGCAGGCAGTACTCCTTTAATGTTCCCAAACACTGCACAGTATATTTAATTAAAATGGGTATGGTCATACAAGGTCGTGATCATTCCGAATATAAACCAAGGACATTTGACAGTTTTCATTGCTACGTTTAAAATGATTCAATCGGCCTCATGCGGTCTTCTCTGCGCGTCCGTTTTGGCCACGTCCAGCACCCGTACCGTCGGTGCATCATTGCACAGAGAGGAACTCAGCTGTTTGTGTGGCAGTCATGGATACAAGCTAAGTGTCCAGCGGCGACGACCCACGCATTTGCCAGAGAAGCGCGACGAGGTGACCAGGTAGACCGCCCCACTGTCTCCGCTCCAGACACGGGGCCCGACGTTGAAGTCCCCGCACAGCGACTCGGTTGTCTCGGGTGAGTAGGCGCTTCGGCTGCTAGCGTTAGCGAGGCTAACGGCAACTGTGGGACAAAGCTACCTAGCTAGCTTCACGACGCGAGCGACGCAGAGTGGCAACGTTGACTGCAATTTGCATTGATTTACATGTTTAAATTGCCCTTCCCCCCCCATCACCATACCATGTATCCTTGACGGCCGTGTTTTGAATAAATCATACTATAGCATATAAATCTCGTCCTGCTCGTTAGTGCAGAGCTACTTGGGACAACAGCCCAGCTGATCCCTGACCCGAGTTTAGCTTCCGGTTACCTGTTAAATGTTGTGTGTGTGTGTGGGAGAAGAATCTCAGTCTGGTTGGTGCCGAACACGTTGGCCTGAACCATAATCTGTGATGAGGGAGCATGGGGCCACGTGTCTCTCGTTCTCTCCCAGTGCTTGTTTGTCACCTTGAGGCGGAACCGAGCCCCTACACCTGCTCCTCCACCAGTCAGCCTCAGTCTGAGACACCTGATACATGAGGACATTTACAGAGTGGATCGTATCAAACCAAATCTTTAAAAAAAGTTATCCGTGTGTCTGATCAGCATCGGTCCTTCCTCGGTCACTTCGTGTGAGAGGAACGAAAATGAAGTGGAGTTTGTGGGTTGGGGGGTGAAGAGCTTTAGAGTTTCTACACCCATGGGTCCCCGGAAATGAGCTGCTGCCAACGTGTGCTTTCTCACGATCGTGCAGAAATGCAAACAACCAAAACTACCTGAGATCTCGTTGTCGAATATTTAGCGATGCCACGTGCAGGTGTCAGTCATCAATGTTCTTTGACAAAAGAGCTCCTAACGTTAGTGCACATGAAAAACGAAGGTACTGTACTGTGATGTCTGTGACGTCAGATAACACTTCCTGTACTGTTTTTGTGTTTTTAGTAGTGCAAGCAGAAGTAGCTCACTGCTCCTTTAAAGTCTGATTTCCTTTCCTTTCCTGTTGGCTTGTACAATGACCCCAGCCATAGCTCACAGGCAGGAAGGACTTGTTTAAAACGTGCAATTATATAGTTATTGGAAATCATGCTGATCCTATCTGTTCCCCTTTGTGTCTCCAGTCTGCAGCCACTATGGGTGGGTTGGGGACTGTGCGTCGTGGTGGAAGATCTCCCCCTCTCATGATCGGTGCTCTCATCGCTTGTATTCTGGTTCTGGGATTTAACTACTGGGTGTCCAGCTCGCGCAACCTGGAGCTGCAGGTAAATTAATCTATTTGAGTTTAGGTGTTGCTGTCATTTCTTTTCACCATATTGAACAGTTTGAGTTGAAAATGTCACTGTAAGACAATAATGTATATTAGAAAATAGATTGAAAGTCTACCACGTGCGCTGAAGTTGACACTGAAGTTTTTTGTGGCTTCAAGTGTCGTGTGTTGATGAAAATGTTTTTATTATCTCCTGACTTTGTTGCTACAGATCATCAACACCAGCGCATTCTGTCTTATCATCAAAATCATAGAAAAATTAAACTTTATATTGTATCAGTTTTGTCAATCTATAAATACCCTGTTTTTTTCCAATGTTCAATAGTTAGATTATTGTTGTTGTTTTCTTCATCATTATCTGTGTTCTCTTCTGACAAAATATTCTGAGTTGAGCAGATACAGAATGATTCACCTGACAAAGTAGTAAGCAGTCTGAAGTAGCCTTAACCCTTTGTCATTCTGTGTGTGATGCAGACTAAGCTGTACGAGTTAGAGGGCCAGGTGCGACGTGGAGCAACAGAGCGAGGAGCAGCAGAGATGAAGAAGAATGAGTTCCAGGAGGAGATCCAGAGACAGAAGGAGCAGATCAACCACATAGAAACCCTTTATAAAAGACAGCTGGAAGCAGCCCAGACCACCTGCAACCAAGAGAAGGTGCACAAAAACACGGCTGAGAGTTTAAATGGGGACATAATGCAACAGGGACAAAATGCATGGTGATTATTGATAGTTTGTCGGTTTTTGCTTTTAGGGTATACTGCAGCAGAATATTTCCTCCAGTACCAAAACAACACAGGAACTCAAAGGTATTTGTTCCCATTCAACCTCTTCCTCTCAAAAACAACAACCAACATACCTCCATAGAAAAATTCAGTAATTCTGTAAATCTCTTTTGTGGCTCTTAATGTCTTGTTTGTGTCTGTACTTTAGCTCAGTTGAATCAGCTGAATGATGAACTGGGGAAGCTGCAGAAGGATCTACAGAGTTGCCAAGGCAATATCAACACCCTTAACAACAAACTCACTTATGACATGTAAGAATTTTTCATTTACGATTTTTTTTTTATTTATATGTTGGTTGAAAAGATATTAAGATGAATTGCTTTATCCTCATTTATAGTATTGCATCTCTCTTGATATGAATATTTGACAATAATCACAATTCACCATGAAACTCAGCTCCAAATATATCACATGCACATGAAATTCTTCCATTCCTTGGTTAACATGTATGCGTGTCTGTTTGTTTTTTGTTTTTCTGTACACGTGTGCAGGACCCAGTGTCACTCTCAGGTCCTGTCTCAGAAGGAGCTGTGTGAAGAGAGGGTAGCGTCCGTTAAACGTGAAGTTCAGAAGAAAAGGGAGAAGCTCATCATCCCTCCCCCAGGTGTCTCCTCACAGGTATATTAGGTTTACTGTTTGATAATTAACCATGTGACATCCAGAGTCTTTCCTCAGTGTTTGCAAGAGAGCAGAGGGCCATTGCCAATCAAGCCATTTGGAAATCAATTAAAAACCGGCACTGTAAAACCTTATCCATCTCTGATCATTTGTTAATTGTAAATTCAATGCAAACCTTGGGCAAACCATTTGTCATAAATGGCCTATTATTCTGTCAAAACCCTGATTTGATTGTAATCCAGCAAAATCTCTCATTTGGCTTGGTGATGTTCTAACCCACTCACATGACAGCTGGAACGAGTTTTTTTGTTGTTGGTCTTTTCAAGATCATTCTCTATAGCCTGTTTAGTTGCAAATGTGGACATGGAGTTGATGTTACACACATTTGTGTATTAAAATTTAGTCAAATCCAAAAAAGACGAGACCCCCTTATTCTGCAGGGCCAAGGCCTCTGTTTTATGTAATAAGTGCATCTAATTGTATTGACTGGATTTTATGTTTCCTACTTTTCTTTTGGTAATAGAACGGATTGTGGCATATAATGATGTTTACCACTCAACAGGATGCAGGGAAATTTGAGGCAGCGGCCATGACTGTGGCTGATACAGTTAAGACAGCAACTGTTGTGAACCACACTCTGAGCCTCGCTCAGCCCAAAGGAAACGAACCAGCTGAACTACAGACAAATGAGATCATTGTCGACAAAGGTAAAAAAAAAAATCAAGTGGCGGTGGCTCATTATACTTAACTGATATTTAACATGTAATGCATGCAATCATGCTGATATGCACATATGTGTATGTAAATACTGAACATCTGATGTATTTTGTGCTCAAATCTCTAAATTTTTTTAAACACGCATTTGAAATGACAAGTATACACCCTCACATTGCCTTATTATATCCCACTTTCTGATGTTCCAGTGGAACTGGTCTCCAAAATAGAGTCTGTTCCCTCTGCGGCTGCAGCCAAGCAGGACATTTTGCTGCCACCAGAGGGAGCTGACAAAACACAAGAGGCTGAGACGGAGGCCAGTAAACTTTTGAAGAACAATCTGACCGAGGACCAAGAGATGGAGCTGATGGATGTCCACGAAGAGGGCGCTCAGAGAGAAGGTAGAGAAGTCATTTCAAGCTCATTGAACACACAACTATGCACAGACTCACGTTTGCCTACCAAAAAACAGGTTCAGTATCAAACATTTGTCTTGACCATGATTTATTTCTAATTAACTGTACTTCGTGGGAAATGGGACAGAGAAGCAGAGTTGGTCGGCAGGACAAAGCCGTAAGCAATGGGCTGAAACTGCAATTGGTTGGTTGTTTGGCCTTTTATATTTTGCTCATCACATGTGATATATTAGTCTTCGGCCCTTGCACTAGCATCCGTCCTGAGTGATACGATCATAAGTGGACAGCGTTGACACTAACACTACAGACAGTCAAAGACAAGAGGCTGTGGTTTTGTGTAAACTGCAACTTTGTCTCGTTTCCAGAGGCAGATCCTGGGATGGAAGGCATGCTGATTGGCCAGGGGAAGGTTGATAAGACTCCCGTTGGTCAGAAATTGGAGGAGCCAGAAGAGTACGACGCAGACGAGCAAATAGTGGGTGGAGTCGATTTGGAGAAACAGCAGCAGAGTAAACAGACAGAAAATATAGGTATGTGTGTTTGTCTCAGTCTCCCCTTTGAGGGTTTATCTCGGAGCAGTTGACCATTTGACGGTCAGAGATACAATTTGAATGAGGGGTGGATACCGTTGTGTATAAAGAAACAATTGCTCTGTGCTACAGTGATTTGTGTTTGTTTCATGGTAATTGTACTGTTTGATAGACAAGGACATGGAGGAGGAGCTCGCCGACTATAACGGGGATGACGAGAATGAAGGGGAGTTTGAAGCAGACAAACAAGCAGAGCTTGCTCAGAACTGAGGTATACACTGATGTCTTCCTCACTAACATGAACCGGCTCCTCAGGTTTTTATGGTATGATTGATAACATTGCCTAAACACATCATACATTGTAATTACTAAATATCCTCCCATCCTGGGATTCGTATCACTAATTGCTCAGAAAATACTATTGGAGCTGGAGTGTGTTTTTTGAATCTATTTTCTGGTAACATTATTATTATTATTATCACAGGTTATAGGACATAGTTCTATAGTAATCAACATTTGAGAAGGCATTTGTCCATCTTAATGTTTAAAAAAATGTTAGAAAATAATAAGTAGTAATTTATTTTTATTCAAACAAGTTTGTTTTTCTTGCAGGGCTCGTGTTGAAGAAGGAGCAAGACATTTTCTACACCTCAGCATAAAAGCAACGTAGAGGTTAATGCAGCCCTCTAAACACAGTGAACACAAAACAAATCCAGATGGAAATTTCTGTATGAAAAACTTGTGACAGTAGTTATTTTTCATGAGGATTTGGCGAAATTCTTTTACTTAACCATCTTGATTCAAATCCGTACACTTATTACAAATTGTCCAATATTTAATCTGCTGAGATCATACATTTTTTCTCTTATCGGAGTAAGAATGTGCAACTTCATATCCAATTACTACTGATCACAATCAGCGATTGTAAACATAAAGATGTACATCGATCTCCACTTCCTCTCACTGTTAAAAAATAATGAAGCCAAAATATGATGGATATCAGCACTGCCATCTTGCTCTGGTGACGTCACTTGGAGCCAAAGAGTCCAAGTGACATAGTAGAAGTGATCGTGGCGTGGTCTATCACAGCTGTCAATCAGTAATCAAAGTAATCCAAACAAAACTTAAACATACTTGAACATACATCAGCATGTAATTAACATTCACAATCACAGAAACCATCTTTGGGGTAAACTGTATTTTGGCTACAGGTCCCATCCACTAACATGGAGGGGGTGGTTTTTATGACATGTACTGCAGCCAGCCACCAGGGGCCGAGCAAGATGTGTTGGCTTCACATTTGAAGAGTGGTCATGTCGTCGAAGCTTTGTGTAGTCATTGATTGCAATATACAATGTCAGTCAACCATACACGTTTTTATATCTACGTGCATTTCGATGTATACACAAAACCCTGCTATTGTGGTGACTGTGCTCAAATTGATTTCAGTAGGTTTTAGGAGCTGTAAAATTGCTTAGTATTTTGATTTTGGGATTACATTTGTCGTCTATGTAATGACTGTAACTTGATGATAATTTTAAGACCCTTATAGGGTTACGTGGTGTCAAATATTGTCGTAATGTAACAGATCTGGGGGATCCCTGTAACTCAATCCACCTTCACAGAACCCTGTAGCACAGGCCTCTCCCCTTCGCAACATCTTCTTAAACAATGCCTTAAACTTCTCCTGTACAGTCTCTCATAGTAAGGACTTCAGGTCGGCGGTCGGAGCATTTTATGACCATGAAAGCTTGAAAAATGTCCATAAATAGCAGCAAATAAAGGAAATGTGGAAATACTCATGTTGGAAAAACAGATGGAATAACAAAAACTGCAGCTTTGTGAATCCCATATAGCAAAAGACGTAGTAGACTCCCTCAACAGACATGCCACATGACAAATGGGCATATTATGGTTTATATGCTGCTGTGACTTTGTCAGGTTTCAGCTTCAGTCGATGAACATTTTGATCAACAAGCAATCGTTTCTAAATGATCTAAACTGAACACTGTTCACTTGCTTTGACAGCGAGGCTTTTATTTCCAGCTGTGCTTCAGATCACACGGGGTTACAAGGTTGAGTTTGTGCCGTGTTCTACATGTGAGATCCGCAAGACGGAAAAACAGGATCAAAATGAATAGGAAAGAAACCGTTTGGAACATCTTGATAATGTTTGTAGCTCAACAATCTTATTTTATTGTGATGCCTGCCTTATTAATTGTGTGTGCACCAGTTTTCCTCTAGTTTCTGATTGAGGACCTGCTCAGAGGTTTGTGATTATACTTTGTGGATTCTGTCTCTGGTCTACTGAATTGGTTGGACTGTGCACTCTGTTGGGAACACGGAGAGAGATCTGTGAGAATTGCTGTAATATTATGAAGGACAGTTCCTTGAAGTAGGACCAGTGTATTGTGCTCTAAGGCTCCTAGAGTTCAGTAGATGTGAACTCAACTCAACTTATGAACTAATACCAGGCATCAGAAATTAGTTAGTTAAATTGTTGGTGGAATATTCTATTGCCTTGTGTTTTATATAGGACAGAAGATTTCTTTTATTTTCCCGATATTCTGCTTTATTTAGTAGTGGTGACCACGACACTGTTGTTGTAATGGCGATTTCCACAATGCATTGACTTCTCATCAACAGTCAACTCCACGTACGGAACACACTGGAAAGTTGTCCTCAACTGTTACTCGCTGAAACCTGTGTGATTAAACACAGATGGTTGTTGGTACACAGTGGGTGTTGTACTGTAGCTCAAGCTCTGGTTTGAACAGGACAGTAAGTTAAACATGCAGAATTTTATCAAAGTGTGAGGAAATCTACAGAGTTTGCCTTTTGATGTAAAGATGCAGCCACACAAAGCTTAGTTTTGGCACAGTAATGGCTTACATTAGCCCAAATGAAGATACATATACAGAATGTGGAACATTTTCATACGCATATGGATAAGATCAACGGATCTCTGTGGTTCTGTGACTTCACTGCTTCAGCCTCACAAAATTTGCTTCTTAGTTACAGGAACACTGTCCCCTAAAACTATGATAGTTTCATCAACACCCGATCGTGTTTTTCGCAAAAAAGAAAGTTGCTTACAACTTAACATTTTTTCAATTGGCAACACAAGTTTAATTTAATTTTTTTTAAATTTAAGTTTAAAATTTTCTTAACATAACCGTATGTTGAACGAACGTAATTTATTTGTGTGCTACCTTTATATGTATTTCTTTTGTGTCAAACGGTGAAATATGATGGTATCATACATTCTTCGACATGCTTTTCCTTGTGGCTTTTGTGGGTTTATGAAATGTTTGACCAAATGTGAAAAGCATTTTTTATTAAGTTATCATGGAACTTTTCCAGACAAAACACAGAGCGACTATTAAAACTTTCAAAGGTAATCCCGAGTAGTATGTATTTTATTAACTTATTAATTTTTTTACATTTTTTGTTGTCATTGTGACTGTTGAAACCCGGGCCTGTCTGAGTAACAATGTGGAAATCAAGTAGGAGAGCTGATGAAAGTTGAATAGTTTCGTCACAAGAAATATCCAAAGCAATTCATCCATCAGCACTCCTGTGCTTCAAGTAACGAGCTGCAATCCCGTTGTCTGCTTTTGTCTGATGCCGGAGCCACGTGCAATGTTTTATTATAGTTGCTGTTGTTCATCGTCTGACACTGCAAAGCTTGGACAACCACCACAACCAGAAAGCTTCCGCTGACTAAATGTGTAAAGACTCCCCATATTCTGAACTAGAAGTCTGTGTACCTGCAGATAAAATGTTTTATGATTTTTATACATTGGATTACCAATTTATTTTTTGGGGGAGGGGTGGGGGTGATTTTATTAAATGTTTATTTCATCTTATTCTGTACAGCTGAACAAATTTCTGAAAGATCAAAATAATCAAAGGCTTTATTGGTGACGGAGAATAAAAAAAAAAGTTTTTATTACCACTATCAAGATGTTTCATGTGGCATTTAATGTTTTCTGTAATTTCAATGAAAACAGGATATTTTCAGAATGTCTTCTTGGTGGAAGAGTGTTCACAGACCTTGGTGTGTTAACCCACTTTATCTTGCAGATGTATGCAAACAGGAGAACAATGTGCAGTCACATGAGGACTGATACCGGAGCATACCATTTGGTTCAAAAGCATTTGTATAGATACACTATCACAAAATAGTACATTTGTCTTGCCGATAGCAACAGAGGGCAAAGATAAATTGTATTAAAAACCGTATGATTTCAAATTCAACAAACCGTTTAAAGCTCTGGTATTAAAAAAATGACAATTCTAAATAATCTTGCTAATGAAAGTAAATGGAAAACAAAACAAATGTATGGCTTTTAATTACAGGTGTACTGAACATACATACAGGTATTTAAAGTAGGGAATAAAATAAATAATTATAAATATTGTTATAAACATGATACTTTAATTTAGACCAAATCAGAACATTGCATCTGGCACTACATAAGATGCTTTTTCTTTCTTTTCTTAAAATAATAAATATTTTGTACAATGTTTGCAAGGATGTGTTTCATACAGTAAGTCTTAACCATTAAATGGTAGGGAACTATCTATAGTATTCATACATTTTATATAAAGTATTAATTAAACAAGACTTTATTGTAAATAAGTTTTAATGTAAAAAAAAAATGAACACATCCCTTCTTTGCGGCTCCCAGCAGTTTGCCGATGACTCATTAATGACATCAATCTGAACATCAAGCTCAGCTGAACTCAAAGTGTAGAGTTTGAAGAGAGGAGAACAAACGTGTCAAAGGGCAACTTTTGACCGTTAAAGGTTAAATACAAATATCCAGAAAAAAAACAATTAAAAAGGATAATAACCAGCACATGCACAATGGTCTCATTGTGAGACTCAAAGCAACAGTGACATTGAAACAGAGGTGCACTGACCCGCTCCTACAGTGTGTGATGTGCAAAATGCTTTACACATATTCTACTTGTCCCAACCACCCTAACAATTCATCATTTAATAGGTATATGGGAGGGGAGTGGACTGGCGATAGCCTCTATCTCTAACACAAGTGACACTATATAAAGAAGAAGGAAGGGTGAGAGAGATGCATGAAGGGATCCTCATCCAAAGGGACCATGAAGCTTGCCATTGTCATTGTACTGCTTCTTGCTGGTAAGTTTTTTTTACTCTACAATACAAAAAGGTTTTGTTTTTTTTAGCTTGTCTGATATATGCAATTAATTTCTAAAACAAAAGGTTGTATATGGGGAATTAAGAAAATAATAAAAAGCCACTCAGGAGCTATAAATATAAAGATTTCTTTACATTTTGAACCGATTTAGGCTTGAGTGATTTCTGAGCCTGACCAGTGTGCTGTCTGCTCTGCTCCCACGTGTCAGGCGCTGCGTCAGGAGCCATTGAGAAGAGGATTGTCGGGAGTAAGTCTTGTAAGAAGGACAGGCAATACCATGTACAGATCCAGTCTGCCCAGGGGGGGAAGTCCTGTGGAGGCTCCCTGATCAACACCCGCTGGGTCATCACTGCTTCGCACTGTGCAGAACAGTAAGACACATCCCTCCTGCCATGCGATGCCCTCCTCGTGTTTTTCACCTGTCTAAGAAACAGGATGCGATTCACTTTCCCGTGATGGGAAAAAATCTGACTAAAAAACTATCATAGTAGTTGCTATAAATGAAGAAAGATTGATTGACTTGATTGATTTTCACAATCAGTTATCACTACATGACCACCACAGGAGGAAGAATACATATTAAAGGGGAAATGATAGAAAATAAAATAAGCCAAATAATAAACAAAATATTTAAAAAATTGTATCGTTTATCTTTTGTAGTACCATCAATCTCCTGCTCTTTTTTTTTGCAGGCATGTGAAGGTGAGACTTGGCTTGAACAATGATGTGCCGTTTTTTAAGAAGATGTGGTCTTTCATGAAAGGAAAGTCCAAAAGTCTGGAGCAAGACATTGCACCCGCCCAACAGTTTACTTACAGAGACGACGAAGAAAAAGCCCATGACATCATGCTCATCAAACTGACTGAGGACGTGTCTGCAAAGCTTCCCACCATCAAGCTTCCTCCTCTTGCCGACTGTAAAAGGCCAGAGGCAGGACAGCAGGTGGAGGTGGGAGGCTGGGGAGCCAAGAAAGCTGACGTGTTAAGTGAGCAAAACCAGATTACATGATTTAGTTTGTGGACATGGGAGTCACTTTTCTGACACTCACACTTTAAATCCTCAGACAGCAAAACCCCCCAGACTTTGAAGTGTGCCAGCACGGACATGACCGCATGTACTGAGAATGATAAACCCGGTAGTAGCTACGTCAGCAGCGAAGACACCACCATGTGTGCCTTCAGGTCTGGGGTGGAGGCCTGCTTTGTAAGTGAAAAAAACTGTCTTATTTGACACATTTTTCCATTTTCTAACTTTGTTTCTTCAGTTTCTTTGTTGTGACAAATGTAAAATGATCACTACTCTGATCTGCCTCTCTCTCTCTCCCAGGGTGACGCGGGCTCAGCTGTGGAGTATAACAATCTCTTACATGGGATTGTTGTAAGCGACCCGGTAGACAAGTGCGCAAACCCCATTGTAATGGCCGATATCTGTCACTACAGGGCGTGGATTGATGAAACCATGAAGAAAAATCCATGAGTAGAACCTCATGGGTTAATACAGAAATTGCGAGTTCACTTAACATAGCTCATGTCCTTTCAAATAAAATCATTAGCACCTGCCAAATTAACTAATAAAACTGGAAAGTATGGTTTGACTGTACACAGTCTGGGTAGGAAACATTCATATTTTAACTGAAGACAACACATTATTTTGAAGAGCCACTGTACCATGCATACATCTTTTTAAAATATGTTTGTCGGCTTTATTTGAATCCCTGTTTTCTTTGTTTCCTCTCTGTAAAAGCATGATGAATTAAAAAAAATAAAAAATCTGATATCCCGGTGCAAAGATCATGTGTTATCTGTCATCTCTCTGCCAAAAGTTAACCAAGTTCGGGTCACACATTAACTTTTTTAAGGTTATATTTGTCTGTGTGAATCCACCATGTTTCAAAAATATATATATAATTTAACTTCAGGCTATTTTTATGTAGCACATCATGTTATCATATCCTCCTGCCACAACTGGACATAAAGTACACAGAGCAGAAGTCTGTATATATATATTTGAACACAATGTTATGCCACTCAGTTTCCTATTGGTCTAAATACAGCTACAGGGCGAGGAAAGATGTGAAGTGTGATTTTAAGCACTTCATGCATAACCCAAAGGTTGAAAAATGGAACATTTGATTCGATATCTGAAGTCACATCTAAGTTATACAAAGTTAAGCTTTAATGATTGCGATTTTGGATATAAAATGGATTTTATTGTCTTGACAAGCCACTGAAAACATGTTAAATTATTTTACTGCAAGGAATTCAATTCTGCATTACACAGCAATATTTATTTTGATCTTGAGATGTGTAAAGTCTGAAATCCTCAGTCCTGTTGGGTCAGTATTGTTTCCAAGAAAGTTATATTCATGGATTTCCAAAATATCCCAATTTCAGAAATTTTTGTTTTTATTTTTATTATTTGACTTTTTGTTTTTGCAGGTTTTTTTTCAACTTCAATTCGTACTTGTGAGCTCATGAATGTTGTAATTAATTATTCTTTAATGCCAATTGTTCGGTCTGTTTCACAATGCAGATTGATGCCATCCGGTATTCGCAGGAGACGAGTGCTGTGCAAGGTTCAGCAAAGTACCGTGGACTCAACATTTTCATTCAGATGAGCACATAAAGACATAGAAATGTTTTATATGATTTAATGATACGCTCCCATTGTCACCTCAGCAGTCTTTTCAAGCCTTAACAAAAATGTTTTGGAGGCTGCTTTAAAAAAATCCTGTTGGCCAGTTCTTCACACAAAAGTCCCATTGACTTGTGTCTGACTTGCAGATGTGGATATTGTCACTCATTTAGGTCCAGTTGGGATTTCGCTGGTCTGGTTTCTCATTTCACATTTCTCATTCAGGTGAAAAAATAGGGGTGTATCAAACACTCCTTTACACTGCTTTGGATTTTGGTGCATCTCCCACTCACTCACTCACTCACGCACAATGTTCAGACATGGACTGGATCAGGGCCATTGCACAGAGACTGTCGCCCTGTGATGCAGAGCAGATTCAGATAATCTTGACCACAGGGAAGTACTTATGAGCAGAGAAGTCAAACTCCGGGAGTGCCTAGAAAAGCAGAAAATGTGTTGTTTTATTCCTACAATGTCAACACAATATGGAACAATTATTTATGAAGCACCACCATAGACCCATCATTTCAGAAGTATATTCTTTTTTTTCTCTTTTGTGTGGTAACTAAATTGTGTTAACTGTAACCACAGAAGCAAATTATAGTAATCCAAGGGATGTGTGTATTTGTGTTCAAGTGTCACCTTGGTCTCCTTCTTGTGTCCTCCAGCCAGGAGCTTCATAACCACTATGTTGGGTTTGGCCACCTTCAGTATACGGTTCACCTGTGAACATTCATCGACAGTTGGTTACTGGTAAAAACTAAGATCATGCTGAAAAACAATTTATCTGAACTTGGTGCAAAAAACAGAAACATGCTGTGACCTCATAAAACCAAAGCTGCCACTGGAGAGGCTAAAGTATTATCATTTCTCTGTAACCTACAGTAGTCCCCCCTGGGCCCAGAGAATTTCGAGACTTGTAGTTCTATAGCAAATGAAAACCAAAAAAACAAACAAGCAAGCATTCATTATACAATAGTTTCCTTTACTGACCTCCGGGTCTGGGCTGGTCACATTTTCTAGGATGAGCTTGGCCTGCTGAAAGTGTTTACTGGCTGCCAGGTAGAGGTCAGCCGAACCTGGCGGAGGATTATACTTCTTCAGATCAGACATCTCCTGTAGTGGGGAAGAGATAGGCAAAGTCAGAACAGAGGAAACTGGAGCGTGGATGAGAGAGGGAGAGGAAAGGGAATGGAAACCGTACCTTAAACTGGATGTAGTGTACCGGTGGGGGGGTGACCACACTGTTGAACGGGGCGAATCGATGCTCATAGCGAACCTGCTCGCTGTCCAACTCAAATTGAGGCTTATGCACCTTTCCGTCCATGTCCAAAGCGACCATGGTCTGGAGGAAGAGATAGTAGAAGAGAAAGGACGGATTATACCTCAGTTTGCCAAAAACTGGTGACGAGGGGGTAATTTATTCAGACCTTACCTTGTACATGCCAGCACACATGTTCTGGTATGCTTGACTCATGGTAATCTCCTTGCTGAGAGGGCGAACTGCAAAGAAACAACATATCAGCATACGCTGTCACTGAAAAACACCAGTTCAACATAGAATGGGTGTATTTCTGACCACGTGAGCTGTGAGGATGATGCGACAAAGTGAACCTTTCTTCTTCTTCTTAGTCTTTTTGCTGCTTCGTCCCTTCACCTGCTCCTCCGTGATCCGCTCCTCGGCCATCTGTGAGGAGTCGGCTCTGCTCAGAGTGGACATCAGCCATGCGTAAAGGAACTCTGACAGGTACCTTCAGTCAAAAAAAGAAAAAAAAAAACGGCATGATGTTGAGAGAGATGACTTTGTTTGAGTTTGGGCTGGCCACAAACAAATGTGTGTGCTCCTACCAGTAGATGTAGTAGTACTCGTGCATGCTGTACAGTTCCAGTTCAAAGCCGCTCAGCAGGTACTGGATCATGATCCTCAGGTTATGGTAGAGGATCCAGGTGCCGAGACAGGCTAGATGCTGTCGCTGAGGCTCAAGTTTCATCAGCAGGCTATGCAGCGCTGCATCCACCTTCTCCGCCTGCAGAGCACAGAAATTAGCAGCTGGTTTTAAAAGGGTAACTCAGAACAGACAAATGAGACCATATGTTTAAGGTGGGAAACGCAGAGGGAACAGCTGCAGTTCACCTCATCCTGCAGTGTGGCAAACTCTTCGAGAATGTGACCCAGCTTGTCTCGCTGCCGAGCTCGGTTGTGTCCGTGGATCTGGATCAGACTGCAGAAAGGCTACAGGGAAAATTGACAATACACACACACACATAAATTAACACACAGTTGCTTCCACTTGCCTATGCATAGGCAGTGTTGATGATAGAGCCACACCTTTTTGCCGAAATATCACAACCTCCTATTAAATTTCCTGTCATCCTTTAATTTCAGTAGACACCACAGCGATCAGTAAACTCTCTTTTATGAAAGATGTATTCAAAATTAAAATGTATAAAACTGCACCAGATGTACAGACCATAAGTAAAGAAACAGTAAAGGTGACATACTCTGGAGCAGTGTGTAACAAAGGAGTCAATGTAGTCCTTGGCCTGGTGGTTGTTAAACAGACAACACCTGGAGAGAGACAGGTGCAAAAATACACACAATGAGCTCAGAAACAAAAACTATGATCCAGATCAATGGTTCACATGTTGTAATCATTCAACCAATCACAGACTTACTTGTATGAGAGGACAGGAGGGCTGACAAAGTATCTCAGAGCGTCTTTAATCATGTCCTGCATCAGGTGGGTGCCAAACACCTTCTTATTATCTATCAGGAACGTTGTCTGAATTTACAGAATGAAAGAAAGAAAAAAGTTTAGTTCTGATATAGTGGGTCTTGTTACATATGTGTTTATGACGACAACGTGTAGTACATTTCAAGTGGGGTTCTCTCGTATCAGAGGGCAAACATAAGGACTCTTCAGATGCATGGATCAGAACAACAAGCATTCACTCACTTGAAGTAGAGATCTGGAGAGCACACAGGGAGACTGCTCACTAAACTCAGAGAAGAAGTCCTGGTAGAGCCAAAAATACAATATTCAAGTAAACAGCATCAAGAATCTTAACTTTTATACTTTACACAAATATATTCATTTTAGTTTTTGTTTCTAATTGTCCACGTTTACCAGTATGCCATGTAGGTTGGTGGTGTTGATCACGTCACAGACGGTCTTGATGCGTTCTATCAGTTTGCTGAAGTAGGCCACCATGTCCTCCCTCTTGATGATCTTGGCGTAGCGAGGAAAGGTAGGTGGCAGCAGTCTCTGGTTGACCAGGGGCTCAAAGCCCATCATGATGGGGTGGTCTGCAGCAAACACGGGAAGAAACCCACAAAGGTTAATAAAGGTCCACTTTCATAATTGTATTGAAACCAACTAAATTTAGTAGAGTAGAGCAAGATAAAAATGTACTCAAATTTTTAACAGACTTTTTTGTTTTCTGTTGTGTGTGTGGAAATCTGTAGAGGGAGGGAAGGCAGATAATCTAGTATCTCGTGGGCACTGTATCGTAACTGTCCAAGTTGCCATGCCGACCTCTAGATTGGATGGCCGCAGAGCAAGACTACTTATAATGTGTGTATTTTTCTTTTGTTCAGATGTTATAGTTTCCAAACCAAAATCCTCACCATTGTGTGTGTGTGTGTGTGTGTGTGTGAATGGCTAGACAATGGGCAGGTCCTTACTTCATAAAACACCTTCAAAGGTCAGGTTGAGGGTTACGACTTGTTTTTTTTTATGGTTAATGTTAGGTTAGAGTTGGGGTTAGGCATTTAGTTGTGATAGTTATCGATAGGGGCTAAGAAACGCATATCATATCACATCAAAACGTGTGTGTGTTTTACCTCCTTTAGTGGTGTCATTCTGTGACTGGATACCGTGCTGAATACTGGAATGAATAGCTGATAAGATGTCAGCTGCCTGAGCTACAAGCTTCTGCGCCTCGCCCACTGAGCTGGTCTGATAAAGATTCAAACAAAAACACTTGTAATTACAAAGGAAAAAATTGCCGATTTAATATAAAAGTTTCTGTAAGTACGCAAAACACTTTAATGCAAGTATCAAACAGAGCTTGTCTTGTTTTTGTATGTGTATTACCTCTTTTTTGGTAAATGCAATCAGTGCAGTCAGTATTAGGCGTGTAAACTTGATTCTATTGAAAAGTGCCAACCACTGCTGATGCTGAAAAAAAAACATGGAGGAACATTAAAAAGGTACATAAATACATTCAAAATTCTTTGAAGTCTTTAAAGCTCCACAACACACAAGACATTATAAAGGCAGGTTTTTTTGGGTGAGATTTGTTTTTGCCTTAGCGCAGTTATAATAATGAAACAGCTGGAAATCTCCATCTAGAGTACTCAAGGTCACCCCGGGTCTGATAGATAGGAGATGGGAAAAAAATGACAAGTAGAGAAGGGTTTGTGGTTTAGTTTGCAACTTAAATGTGGGAAAACAAGTGAGAAATGTGGGAAAACCAGTGAGAAAGAGCAGTGACACAGTCTGATTTATTTCTTGCTATGTATGTGAAAAACAAGTGGTGTTTAGCTCTTGGATGCTCCATATGCTAATTCATTCATTCAGTATGTGGCCAAAATTCCACAGACATAGAGAAATGATGTGACTTACCTCCAGCTCAACCTCTGGGTTCCGCTGCTCACCCTGTCGACTGCGTGTGCCCTGAGGGAGGAGACGATAAACAGGGAACAATGTAATGTTTGAAAATAGCTTTTTTCTCTCTTTTTTTTTGTGTTTAAAAATCAGCAGTATTTCATTGAAATGGAAGACAGAGTATTAATCTATTCGAGGACAAATACCTTTACTTTCCTCTGTAACTCATCCTCCACATCCTTTAGCATACCTGTTAGGATGAGCACATGAGAGGGAGATGACATCGGCTATCATTGTTCCTTTGTATTAATCTGTTACGTCACCAATTGTCCGCAGGACGCATGAAGGTACGGACTCAATCACAATGCAGTACTTGTACCTGTCACCCGCAGGTCTGTAACATTATTGGCCATCTTGAAGCCATAGGTCATGGCCTGGAAATCCTCCTACAGAAAAGTATGAGACAATCGGATATTAAACTGAGTTAATGAGTCAATGGTCTTGTTGGGGAATTTTCTGTCCTGCGCTGAAAGGAATGTTTAGTCTTCAGTAAGGTCAGGTTGCCCTATGTCTTGGATTACAGTATATTCAGACAGAGACAGAGGGTTTCTGTGAAGATAGACGAGGAGCCATTTTGTCTGTTAGACAATGACACGTGATACTGAGAGGGTCAAATACATCGCTAAGACCAAGATAATGTCACTGTTCACCTGTGATCTGTGTACCAATTCAGAAATCTGCTCGATATATATAGCTCTGAATAAATACTCCTGCTAAGACATCCACTGTCTCTGTTCTCCTGATTCAGCGTCATCTCCATCAATTTCCCCATAAGAGGTCTGTGACAATTGTTAACGATTTATAATTAAATATTTACATAAATACCAGTGGGCAGAAACACCAATGATTACAACAATTATATATATATACCTGAGGCTATTGACACATTTGCACATAAAAAGAGCTTTCCAGTGCAATAACACACATGCACACACAGTCACATGCTGTAGAAAGCTTCTTACCTCCTCGAATACAGCAGCTTTGTTGACTTTCTCCCGGGCAATGTCACACACCTTCAGGATGCCAAGGGCAAAGGATTTAAGGGCTGGCTCCTCAATCAAGTCAGGGTTGTGGACGTAAAGACAGGTAAACACAGTCTGCGCCAGGGAGTGGCCTTCCAGCCATGTGATCTAGGCACATACAGTACATGTTTAGGTATAGACACAACAACAAGGGTCTTCCACGGCGGTGCATGTTTTTGTGTCTGCACATTGGTGCATGTGGCTGTAAACAAGAGCAACTGTAAAAAAAATCCCCTCTTCATGGTCCATTCCAAAACAAACCTCTAGTACTACATATTATGCACTAAAACACAATGACTGCATGATGTTGAATCCCCAACATATTGGCTGAAACAGGGGTTTCATTTAGAAGAAAGTGAAACTTACCAAACAACAGAAACATGTGTCTATGATGCCAATGAGTTCAGGAAGACTAAGGTCTTTAACCTTGATGACACTTTCCTGAAATCGACATAAGACAACAATAGTTGTTGTTGAATTTACTATTATTGTACAATTAAGAAAAACAGCATACAACTAGAGCATCAAAAAAAGAGGCCTTGAATGTTAACTCATGAGAAATGAATTTATTGGCAGAGCTGTACCTTGATAGCTTGTTCAAAGTTGAGCACTTTCCTGTTGACCTGGTTTCCAATCATTCCTGCATCCATCTTGGGATCCATCATCTCTATGGCTGACATGGCCTCGAACAATCCAAACCTGCCACCACAGCAGGGCGTTGAATGTATGTGTTATGTGCATCTATGTTAACAAGTGTTCAGTGAATCTTGGATTCTCAAGAGTGGAACCAATACTAATGATAAAACTGATACTGATATTTTGGGATTGATGCAACAGCTTCTGCAGATATCAGTATGGTCATATTCAAAAATGCTTACGTCAAAGATAACAGTGACCACTGACCAGGTGTTTCATTGTGATTACATTTTATTGTGACTTCTATAATGTCTCTGAAACACTATGTACCAGTAGTTCTCAAACTTTTTTTTGGCCCTTTATTTGACATGTTTCCCTTCAGAAGCTAAAACAAGACCATGCCAGCATTTTTTTTTAATCATTCATTTATAAATTAAAAAAGGTTTAATTTTTAGTAAAATAAAGGTCAGCATGTTAGGATCAGTACATTTTTGTTTGTTTAGTTTCCACATATGAATTATATTTGTTTAACTTAGTTTCATTCCATATGCCCCCAGTTTGAATACCACTTTATGTAGAATTTGAGACATTAAACAACTGAAATCTATTGAAATCAGCTCTATTCAGCTTTTTTTTTTGAGTGTATGCGGGGTGACTCACTTCACCTAAAATTAAGCAAATCATTTGTTTTGTAATTTCAATTATGTAGCCCTTTAAAGTCTGAGTCGGCAAAAAGCATTTTCTTACTCACAGTTTGTCATGAAGCAACTCCCCAAGGTTCAACTCTGCATAAATAAAGGATGAGAACATGGCGAGAGAAAAGGAGGAACACATTAGTCCCATTACTACACTTACACTTATGCAAACAATCGCACACGCACGCACGCACACTCACACACTTAATGGAGATGAGCCTTTACCTTTGCATGCACCCTTGAATTCATGTGTAATATCAACCCAGTTGGCATTGTTCTTCATCTTTTCTGGGATGCCTAGCCCCCAGCCAGCATCATCGTCCTCAACTGCTGACTTCATCACCATGGTGACTATTAAAGACAAATAGAACCAGCACAAAGCATTCAGGATATTATAGAGCATTAGCTATTACAGCGTCATCAGGAAATTACATATACAGTAAATGACAGGAAAATGACCAAAATATAAAAGACACAACTTCATAACCTGATTAATATAATTGGAAACGGACATTTACATACACAAAATAATTTGCTTCATCCCTTCACTTCCTTCACTGGACCTTCCTCTGGTTACTTGGTAAACTGTTGACTAGTAAAGCTTTACACCTATAGTGTAACTGGCACAGGTATCTCACACGTATACATCTCTGTACGTAAACCAAGCAGCCACAAACGTTAATAATATTCTCTTATCTTGTTAATAATATTGCAGTATAGATGAGTACAATTAAATTTTTTGATTGTAAGTCAGAAATTAGACTTAGACTAAGTTACTTAACTTAGAATTAAAAAAAATGTTTTTAATGGAACCCTTCAAGCCGTTTTGCATATTTGATACATTTTATGCACTTGCTTGTTTCTTGCACTTTTTGGGTAATATCTTCATGGTTAAATGCAATTATTGTAAGTTTCTTTGGACAGAAATGTCAGCTAATGTAATGTAAAAAGATGCAGTATTAAACTCTTGATTCAACCATGCAATACTTTGTGATATTTTACGCTCATAAAAAGTAAGAACAAACGCACAAGGTTAATTATTATTACCTAAAGGTTGCTTAGACACCTAATGTATAAACATCAATGTTTATACTTGACAACAGTAGACGTGACATGTGCAACAGTCGGTGATTAACATCATGCTCTGTGAGCTGACTGGAGAGGTTGATAGGGCTTGAGAGCACTGTAAAGACTCAGTCTAAAACCATGTCAGTATTGTGGGGAAAAGAAGCTCTCATCACTAGTTTATAAAAGGTATATTAACATTGTTCTGTTTATAGCATATCTATCTGCTATCCCAAAATGCATTAACACAGTAAAATCAATTTCACCTGATCACATGCCGGAGAAATAATCATTACATGTAGGACACTGATGCATTTCCTTCAGCCTGGAATTGGGAGGAATCCGACTGAGAGGAAAGGAAACTACATGCCCAACAAATACACAAGAGTGCACGTCTGTTTTCTTATTGGCTAAATATATTGGCATCTTCAACACCAATAAAATGAGTTCACCGAAATCTTCACTGTTCAGAAAAAAAACATACAAAGTCAACATACATTTCAAAAAGTGTTATTAAAGACGTGAGGAAGGGGCATGTTATCTAGCTATCACCAACGTCCAAATAACATGTATTAGCATGTGCTAACAAGCTAATGTTGCCCAGTGTACGTTTCCTGTGACCAAAGCCTGAATATCGCCAGTCAAACAGGTTATTCGATTCGTCCAGCTACATACAACACGAATAATGTCATAAGACAGCCACAATTTTGTTGTGAATAAGCACGTACCTTAATAATTTGTATTTACTATGTAGCTAATAAAGACCTTCCTCGAAGATTGTCAAGACTGTCGCATGGCTATGACGTCAGCAGCCAGTGTCAACATGGGAAGTGTAGTCATTATAGGTCATGAAGGAGCTCAACCGCCAGAAGCAACACAATGTCGTGACCGCCCTAGGTAGACTTGTCCCGAGGAATGGAGTTGTGCAACGATGGCATATGCACCCGTCGAAGCAACGAGTCCAAAAGATATCAACATGTTTTGAGAAAAACATGTTTTATTCGCGATATCATTGACAATTACTACACTACCCACAATCCTAAAGTATAACATCGACGTCTCTGATTGGTTGGAAGTCGTTGGACAGGCATTCGCAGTGGTTTATGGGATGAGTAGTTCCTTCTCTGTTGAAATAATTATTTACAGTCTTGTACCTTTGCTTTTTCCTCCTATTTTCAATTGTTTTTGCTCCAAATAAAATGTTTTATGGTAAACATTCATTTCGTGGCTGAATGGCTTGGATCTTTATATTAGGATTTTATGAACCGTCTAAACGTGTGCGGTTACTGTTGAGCTCAATATCTGCTGCGCTTTATTATTTGTCACGTTCCTCTAAACTTTTTTATTCCCAGTCGGGATCCTGTAGAATGACGAGTCTGGTCTTCCGGTGATCTAATTTGTCAGTAGTGACCGGCTTTGATCCCTAATCGCCAACTTCACCTGCTCCGGAGCAAGTTAGCCGTTCAGCATTAGTTACCATGGGGATTTACCCCATTGAGAAGAGAACCACCCTGCGAGCCATTATACCTCGGAACTCGGAGCTCCGAGCTCGGAAGTCGTGCTGGTAAGTTCGTCCGACCTCCCGAGTCCGTAATTCCGACTCGGAGGGGCGTTGCAGTCGCCACTTCCGACTCGGAGGTCGGTCATTCCGAGTTCCGAGATCACAATGGAACCATAGGCACCGACTCCCGAGCGTCGTAGCACGGACAACCCACAGTGACACCTGAAGTTACCTCGACAACCGCAAGTCCTGCTCCGTAGTACCGACTTCCGGTGTCATCATCACAACATCACAAGCCGCGCTCACACGCACAGCAGCAGACGCCTCATCTCGGACTCGGACCGGCCCGAATGGGACAACAGCTCTTTTCTCGTATCGGTTGGTACAAATCATCGTTGCTGTCGACACGTCTGCATGTGCATGGCTTTAGCTAACGTCGCCTGCGTGCTCTCGATGTTCGCATTCCCGAGGGTAGGTCCCTCCGTTAGCTAGCCCGCCGGCCGCCGTCAATGAGTGACTCGTACAGCAGGTGCAACGGCTCCCAGCCTCGGCTGGCTAACGCGTCTTATGAAAACAACACTGCGCGGTTGTTAGTCTTGCAGGCGTTTCCCCGCCGGTCGGTGTCATGTCCATAGCCCGTTGAGCTGTCTGTTGTTCATGGACGTGTGGGCTTCTGGGTCTGCAGCCCTGCGGGGTGACTGTGGCCGGGCTGCCATCTGCCCGGTGCACGCTGGCCGTGACACCGCGACAGTTTTGCAATCGCTTCGCTTCGCTTCGCTTCGCTTTCTGTCCCCGACATGAGGATCCTCCGCGGCTCGAAGGCGTGACCTCAGAGCCGGCGGTCACTGGGCTGGGGCTGCCGAGGGAGAACGGGCTGATGGGCTGTTGCAGTCCGCAAGCGTGTGGAAACGCCTCGCAGATCAGCAATCGGAGTTTCCATCGTTCATTTCAACCGAGCGGGTCCTACGACGTCTTGCGGTTGCGCGGTGGTCGTTCAGTTTTCTTAATTTGTGTTTTGTGTGTTTCATTGGTTGGCTATTATGTCTTCTTTTTTTCTTTTTGAATGTGTCATGGTCATTTGAGTCACACCACAACCTTGTGATCGAAGTCCCCTGGACAAGTAGAAGCGACAGCAGCGATTTAGAGCCTAACATTTTAAAACAGCGAACCTAAGAACTCATGTCAACCCATGGATGCTTCTGTATTCACCCTCTGACTCTTGGAGGCCCTGGGAAAAATGCAATACACCAAACTGTCGCTTTTGTCTGCCGCTATATTGTTTGCAGATTGTTTTTCTTCTGTAAAAGGCATTGATGCTGTTTATGCAGTTGAATGCTATTCTTAAAACCAAGCGTTCAGATTACCTGATCCACAGCCCTCGTGTCTCTTGTCACCTGAGGTCTGCAGCCTTGTTATGGTAAATCAGTCAAGAGAAACTGTGTATGCGATAGTTGTTCTGTCCTGATACAAGGTAATGAATCTACAGGTGGAGGCAGCTGCCGGCCCACCCTTGGCAGCTATGGGCGCTTATCTTCATCTCATTCTAAATACAGCCTGAGATTACAACAGATATTTTGATTTGCCACACTCATTCAAAAAAGAAAGAATTGTTTATGTCTCTTCATGGTTGTAAGTATGGTCTTTATTTTCTTTCTCTTGCAGACAACATGAAATGTTGAGCTGGTAAAAATGAACAAACCGAAAATGGCCGCAGAAAAAGGGTGAGTTCTTTTGCTATTCCTAACATCAGATGCAATTTCACACACACACACACACACACACACACAGACACACACACACACGCACACGCACGCACGCACGCACACACACACACACACACACACAGACACACACACACACACACACACACACACACACACACACACACACACACACACACACACACACAGAGCCTGTGCCTCTGTGTGAAAGCTGCTCTGTCGCAACCATCTGGTTACATTTTTGTTTGTTGTCTTTGCACAGTGTGTTTATGTGAGAGTGAAAGTGTGTGGTTGTTTGAGTGAGAGAGCAGAAACGTGTAGATAAGATGTCCTCACTAGAACCACCAATATGTATTTTTCATCACAATAAAACATCAACAACAACCATAATTAATTCAGAAGCATTACGCTTGGAAATTTTTTTTTCTTGCATCTGTCCTTAAAGGAACTGCAAATTATTTTGGAGAAAGATTGATTGTTGTTGTTTTTCTGGCTGCACCAGTCGGGGCTTGAACTCGCAGCCTCGGGACGGACGCGCTAACCATGAGGCCTAAAAAATCTGATTTTTTTTCAGTGCACACAGAACCGACAGCTAGCGGACCGTGAGGAAATATTCGCTGAATATTTCAAAAAGTTTATTAAATTAAAATAGCTTACAGCTCCTTTAATCTGTGTTTATCTGTGTATTATGCAGTATGTTTATTTAGGGTGCATGTTTCCCCTGTTATGTTTACTTCATTCTTGCATCACTTTTTTTTGTCATCCTTGATATTTTTCCAGTTTCTTTCTTTTACTGTCTCCAACACACACACACACACACACACACACACACACACACACACACACACACACACACACACACACACACACACACACACACACACACACACTCTCTCTCTTGCCCGTCTCTCTCTCGCACACTTGTCTTTATAAGGACATATGAGAAACTCACAGGGTACAATCCCACAGTTTTGATTCCCTCTCCTTTATTAGCCGTTGCTGTACCAACAACTGACCTCTACCCTCATGTTTCCATCTGAGCACCACTGAGCTAAGATCACAAGTGGAGAACGGGTCAGTTTTTAAGAAATAGTGAAGCACTAGAAGACTGCCTCAACTTTCAGCTTCATTAAAATGAATTGAACTTAGTTCTTAAAGTCATAATCAAGCTGTTTTTAAACACGGGTTGCCAATTTACAATTGTTCTTAGCTCTGCTGTGTTTTACAGAAAAGGATATCCGTCTTCTCTTATAAACATAGACATAGAGCAGGAAATCATGAGATTGGTCTTTTGGCACATGCTCATTTGCTTAAAAACACACTGTGTTTGTGAATGCTGCATCATTGCATGTTGTGCTTTGTGTGTTGCTAACGCTGATAATATGCTGTTTATTTTCTTTCTGCAGGATACATTGTTAAATACATTCTTTCTAACGGGGAACATGTGTATGCGTGTGTTTCCAGGGTTCCCAGTAACTCCAAGGTACAGATGCTTCTGGGGCAACTGGAGAGGATAAACGGAGAGGGCATGGTGAATGATGTCGAAGCAGCACGACAGGTCACTGCAAAGATACTTCATCTCATTCAGACGCAGGGTGAGCACGCACACGCACGCACACACGCACGCACACACACACACACGCACGCGCGCACACACACACACACACACACACACACACACACACACACACACACACACACACACACACACACACACACACACACACTCACACACACTTGGTTGTAGTTTCTTAGTTGCTTGTAGACGTTCCAACTCTCATCCAAAAGGCTTTTTCAGTTCCAACTAAGTTGTGGTGAAACATAGGTATTTTACCTCTGTGAGTGGGTTAGTGCTCATTAGTGGGGCTCCATGAGGCTAACTATGAAAAATTGTAATGTCTGTGCATGAAAGTACAGCATCATACAGTAGGTGGGAGATAGGTGGTGTCACAGACCTTCTCCTGTGTTGAGGGGGTGGCTTCCTTCTCTCCTCTTTCAAAACTGTGTTCCCTGTCTTACATGTGTACATCTGTGTCTTCAAAGGAGTGTCCCTTATCCTGAAAAGGGACAGCTGCGGGACAGCTGAACATTGACCTTAAGTGTTGGCTGTCCTGTGTTGGGCCATGCGTTTGTTTAAGAGTTTTCTGGTTTCCCTTGTATGCAAGTCGGTACATTCCTTGCTGCGTTGGACTTCATATACCAGGTTACCTTTCTGAGTGTGTGGTATGAGGTCTTTGGGATGTATTCTTTGTCTTAGTGTGTAACAGTATGACAGTGAGCCAGCATGCTAAATTCCAGGACACTGAAACTGAAGCCGCTTAATGGAATTCAGCCATTATTAACTTTAATATCTGCACCTGAGCTCTTCTTAGGCCCATTTACAGAATGATAAAATTGGTTCAAGTTTAAAGTAATGAACCATTGACTTTGATACATTCAGTTAGATTAAAAGAATAGAGCACACAACAAAAAACATTCTCCTCATGCAGAGATAAGAAGTGGGTTACAGAGGTCAGATGAGGTCACTGCATTCTAATAACACTAATATCGGCTTTCTAAGTTCCCCTTTAATTTCTTGATGCAAAGCTTTAGCTTGTTGGTTTCGAGTTTATTCATGAATTAAATGTGTTCCATGCAGATGCGGTGTAAACAGAGATGGTTTGGTCATTGTGTGGATGAACTGACACAGTGTCTCGTGATGTGGTTTCTGTGATTACCGGTAGTCTTTTGAAGGGAGAGCAGAGAAGAATATCTCACAGGAGAAGAGGAGTGTTCTATGCAGTATCGCTTTTTAGAACAGACTGAAATATGAATGTGCCTCCACCACAGTAGTGGGGAGGAATAGAAAAATCTCTGATGCAAGCGTCATTGCTCTAGGGCCAGAGTCCAGGTCCGGACCCAGACGTCGTCCCGTCTGGACTCGGACCCACAACTGATAGATCTCTTTTAACTTGAGGCGCTGCAGCATTTATTATATCAAGACAGACTGCAACATTCACTGCAGCCAACTCAGTTTCTCTCCGGGTCCAGCCATGCTCACATCACCCTCCCCTCCAACGCCACACCCTCCAATGCTCTCTCTCCCCCACTCACTCTGCCACACTACGCACACACCCTACGCACTGCTCCATTCCCTACAGGCTAAACCAGTGTTATACGAGTGGTAAATCTCCTGTTTCCTCCACCCATGTTTTGTATTCTGAGACTGTTAAGATGCACATTTTTTAAAGCTATGTGTTTTGTTTTTCTTACTTTTTAATACAGTCCTTGTTTTCCTTGTAGTGATAAGAGAACATTATTAGAGTACTTGTTATTTATAAATCCTCCAGTTCAATATGAAAATGGATAATTTACATTGTTGAAATTTATTGAATTGCAGGCCTTTTTCTTAATTAGATTTGACACTTAGTTGTTCACCAGCATATTTCAATATTGGCACTGAATCATAACTCAAGTAACTCAAACATGCTTTAATGTTCCGGACCTTTGCGCAAGGGAAGTTTCTCTAACTGGACCTCCTTGAATTTTAAATTGAATACCCCTGGTCCAGGGCTTAACAA
Source organism: Scophthalmus maximus (assembly GCF_022379125.1). Lineage (NCBI taxonomy): Eukaryota > Metazoa > Chordata > Actinopteri > Pleuronectiformes > Scophthalmidae > Scophthalmus > Scophthalmus maximus. The sequence goes on along the minus strand of NC_061533.1, from coordinate 11,376,153 downwards.
TTGGTTAATTAATTGATGTAATTAATCGAAAAAATCGCTTACATACTCTGGCTATTACTTTATAAATTCAGCATTTCATTTGCTGCTTTCCTTAGATGTTTTATTTTGTGAATGAATATTTTGTAATTTAGTTCCAGTGGTTATTGATAATATTTAAAAAATTAATACTTGCTGCCATAATTTAATCAAACCCACAATATCCATATTTTTGTTTGTAGTGCTGATATTTCATTGTGGATATATTTGACTCACTTGAGTAATGCCTTAGCTGGGTCTTTGTGCGAATAGTGCAATAGTGCATAGTATTTTGTGCCTGCTGGCGGATTTTGAACATGCTTTAAACTTCTTTCCTCTCACTCTTCTTAGATTCCACCTCTCCTCTGACAATAATGTGTTGCTTCCTCCCTCTTCAAAGTAAACTTGTAATTAATCCATCAGGACTGATGACCCTGGAAAGGCTTCTGTCCGTGACCATGTCAATCATCATATATCAGCTGTTCCTCTCTCATCTACTGCTTGGCTGTCTGTCACCCCTCAACTTGAAAAGTGTGACGTTGGCTAAAGTAACTATACACCGGCGCAGGACTTTGCTGTACTCTTGTCTCATGTTCAGAGTCTTAGGAACTGAGTGGGAAGGGACATGATACCAAGAAAAAGAACAAGGATAGTAGGAAGAAACAAAAGTCAGGGGTAGTGTAAACAAACACATTTATCTGATTAAAGGATACATATAAAAAACATTTATTAAAATAATACAACACCATAAGAGTTTTGGTTTGGAGTTCAGTATTAAAGAACAGGAATTTTTCCACCTCTCATTTGCTGTCAGAAAGTCAGTGTCTGTTTTCATTTGAGAGTTTGGCAGCTCTCCTTTTACCCCCCAGTGCTGAGTTGGAAAAAGGGGGACAGGCTAAAGAAAGAGTAAAGAGTTTGTCAGTTCTCCATAGGAGCAGTCAGTGGTTCAGTATTCTCGTAGCACACAAGGGGAAGTGCTAGGTTCCTACTGTCCTGCCCCCATAAGCTCTGTGTGCTTGACCACAGTTGGAAGGGTTTGAACAGTTGAAGAGTTTATTTCTATAGCCTTAGAAGGATAGAGAGATACCAACTGTGGAGTTTGAAAAAAAGTGATTTACCATATAAGGTAGACTATCAATCTCTTTTCAGTCTCTTAAGTGTGAGATTCACAGTGGACATGCACTGTAAACTTCAAGGACTCCAGACGCAGTGAACCTGGAATTTTGGAAAATGGAAGATCTTTTCAACCCGTAGCTTTGGTGAACTTTGAGACCTTTTTTTATGAAATGGAGTACCAATACACCAGGAGATACTGCCAATCTGTGGTCTCTCCAGACCCAAAAGGTATGGTCCAGAATAATGGAAATATACTGGGGAAATTAAGGCATTTTAGTTGTTTCAGGTACTCTGTATTTAATCTCCTAACTCCATAGGATCTTCCAAAGTTTAGACTTTCAAAATAGCATTATCTGCTATGGTAATCCAAAGGGCACTTGTGTTTAGTAAAACCACTTTGACTTCTACAGCCCAACAGTTCATTTGCAGTTCATTGAGCAGTACGCATTAGCTGGTTGATGACTGGAATCATCAGAAAAGTCATAAAATGATGGGCATAGAGTGAAATCAAAGGCCAACATCAGCAGGTAATGAAGAAGCTCACAATTAGCTGGATAATCATCTTTACCTCCGAGTGCCATCTTTTATAAGTAAAATATAGTGAAATAAATTGTAATTGCAATATCCAATAAATGGATAAAAAAAAAATAAGCAAATCATTTAAACTTATGATTTTTCTTTTTTTTTCTTTTTTCATTGAAGGTCCTCTGTATAACCCCGGGCGGTTTTGTCTTTTAGTGTTGAGGATTAGTGTTGAAATGCCATTTTGTTTTGTAGAGCTTTAAAAAGTCTGGCATGACAGAAATGTTTTAAGAGGACACCGCTCCCCAAGGCACTAAAGTGTGGTACATGCTCAGATATGCACATACTTGTGCAAGTGTGGAGAGAGTGTGTGCAGTTGTGCTTCCTTTCACATGCTTTTCAGTGAAGGATCATGAATCATGAAAGATGCATGCTTCATGTCCATTTTTCACCTGCTGTTGTGATCGGAGCACCAGTTGGATAATAGAACTGGTGCTTTTGTAAAATAAATAACAATTGAAAACAGTATTGTTTAAATGCCATGTAATATTTCATCTATATTTCTTTGTGATTAATCATATTTATCTTTAATTCTCTGAAATCTTTGTTAATTTTTAAAAAGTTAGAGGACATCAGTATGTGTTGTCTACTCCTTCTCCTGTGTTTTTGATTGGAGCGTCTACATTTGTCTGAGCACGGGACAGGACCACTCACTGTGGCCTCTTCAAAGAGGTCGGGAATCTCTCAGCTTCTAAATTACTGGGCAAGCACAAGGTTTAAAGAGGTGGGGAGGTGATGAAAGGAGTTAGAGTTTCTAACGGGAGAATGGTAAAGCTCATATGTATAACCAATGCCATAGGTGCCAATTTATGTTAATGCCAGTGGGTCCTCTAAACAGTTGAATGTCCAACCTCTACGCCAAAAATAATCCTCATGCTAAAAACATAGCATGCGCCCATGGCACTGAAAGTCGGTAAGCTGTGAAGTAACTCTCTACTCAGTGAACATCTCCGCTCGCTCTCACAAGCCATAAATAAAACAGATATGAAGTCTGACTAAACGAACAATGAAACGAATGGAAAGTAATAATGAATGCCCCCAGATCTTCTAGTAAAAGGCTCACAAACATAAATTCAAATAAAGGCCAATCCAACTCAAATCTGACACCAGTGTGCCCTGTGAGATACCACTACAGGCTGCATCACCTGGCCAAACAAGTTATGATTTCCGATCTAACATTGTTACACACACAAGGAAAGAATAAAAGCATACATAGGAAAATATTGTCAATGAACCATTAACACAAATGCCCCCACAGCTACTTAATATTAAAATTGCATTAGTTTTCACCCGCTATTGTCCTAATATCATTATGAAGAGAGTGAGAAGTTTGGTTAATACTAGATTGGATGGCATATATAACCCATCACAGATGCATTGTCCCTCCAGTTGAGCCAATCTAGTACCAAGTTTGTTATCAAATCAATGTAAATTTAGCCTGGACTGTATCCGGGCACACGTAGGTACTTGGCGTTCTCGGTGCGCCTATGTGTGTAGCACATGCATTTGACACTGTGTCACTGTGCTTTAATGATACAGTTTCTATTAATTGTGAAATGCAGCAGAATCATTCTAACTACTGCACAAGTGACCCAGGACAGTGGTCTTCACTCATTCCAAAATAATACTCTTTGACTTTGACATGTTCCACCTGTACTGTATAGGACCACGTGTTTGACTTGGAATAACAATTCTATCTTTTCTTGTGTGTGCGAAACCTCGTCGCTGTGTTGCATGAATCCAGTGCTGTTAATCTTAATATTTCTGACAATTATTCTAATCTCATATTACAGAGAAGAGCGGAAAAGAGGTGATGTCCAAAGGTTCCAGTGGCATCGAGGTCATCCTGTCTTCACTGGAGGTCAGCTCACTCTTCAACACAACTAGACATGGCTTTTGAAATGATACAGCTATAGAAGTGTACTAATTCATTTTTTTACTATGTCTGAGATCGCGCACCTGAAACACAAACTTTAGGATTCTGTATATACTTGTGAAAACATTGATTTAAAAAGTTCATCAGGTTTTGAAGTTATACCCTTACCAGACATCCCTTTGAGATGTCTTATCATATATAGACATTACTGTTTTGAGCTTTGATCAAACGATAGCCTCACATATTGCTTTGTGAAATAGTGCCTCTTTTCTCTGCAAAGGGATATGATTATTTGAGTGTGTCAGGGATGATGTACTGTTATGTTCGTGGAGGTCATCTGTAATCTAGTTGAGGTTGTCAGCCTCTGACATTGCTAGATGCAGGAAACGCTGCAACTGGTGTCACGTTGATCAGTGTGTTTAATTTAGACTGCAGGATCAGTGACATTAAGTAGTGCATTTGTCTCTGGAGGCAAAGAAGAAGTTATATTGTTTTTACAAGTGTACTCTTTGTGACTTTTGCAGAACACACGCGATGACCAGACCACCCTGAACATCCTGTACATTCTCAGTGAGCTGCTGACTGCGGGTGAGCTGAGTTCTGATGAGCATGATTTTAGAGCCTTAAACAACATTTACTCCCTTTTCTTTTCCACTTATTTGGGGGGACTTGTTTAGCCTACCTTTTCATTACTGTGAGAAGTAGTCCACTTATTCTAAAGGTATAAACAGTTGATTTTGCCACTCTAATAGATTTCAAGTTAAGTGTTGGTAAATATTTCAATTTATGCTAGCCATCTAATCAAGATTAACCTCTGGCCAAGTGCTTCTATTCCTTCCTTGAATTCAGTTTTATCACATTTTACCACAGGTCACAGGATGGGAGTATTTGTGTCTAAAGGAGTGACAGGAATATTATTCCATATTCTGATGACTACCAGTAAAGAATTGGCACCCAGTGAGGAACTCATGCTTCAGCTTCACTCACTGTTGGCCAAGGTCGGCCCAAAAGGTAAGCTTAATGTTCCCACTTAGATGCAGTTTAGTGGAACAGCATGAAACAAGCTGCAGGATATGAATTGCATCGCCTGTGTGCTTGCATGCATGTGCAACATTGACCCACCAGCAGTACAGGTGGTCAAAACTCTCTCACAATGCAGAAAGGGGGTTGTTTGTGTACATTGACATCGCAGCCTCTGTGTTCAGACAGAAAGTTTGGATTGAAAGCGCGTTTGAGCGGAGCTCTGAACGTCACAGTCAACTTAATGAAACACAGTCTACACAACACCAAACTGCTTCTGCCCTGCCTGCAGGTTCTCAGGGTTTACTCTACCAACTGTGAGTAACTTTAAATTATAAAATACATTAAAATGTGACCATTTTTATCACTAATATCTCACCATGTGTTTGTTTATGTACAGTAGTGAACTCTGTTTCTTTGGGCAAGAATGGAGTGGTGGAGCTCATGTTTAAGATTGTCACGCCATACAGCAAGAGGAACACCAGCCTGATCAAGTGAGTGTCTGTCTCTGTTAATGAGTCAGCATGAATGTTGTATTACAAAGCAGTGACATCCATATCTCTGCGACCTCTTTCAGACTGAGTTTTTCAACATCTGTTAGTGTTTTTGTTTTTTTCAACAGACCATGTAAACCTCTCCCCTTTTTACTAAATCAACAGGGTAGCTCTGGACGCCCTGGGATCACTGCTCAAATCCAGTGAGTAATCTGCTTTGTAGCTTTGACTTTTGACTTGTCGGTGGTGTAGCATAGGGATCCTTCATGAGTGTTGATGCCACGCAATGTAGGTCCCCTCTGCCTTCTTTCACCTCCATCATCAGGAAAGAAATAACTGTAATTGACCATTCAGTATTAATTTCAAGTTATGTAACCCCCAAATCCCCACTCACTGTACTGCTTTCTTGACAGTAGTAAGGTGCTATCAATACTTTCTCCTTGTCCTCTTCCAGAAACAAATGCTCGCCGTGCAGTGGACGGCAAACATGTGCCTGTCTTGCTTGCTATGTACATGGATTGGCATCGCAATGACACACGGCATCGCCATATGCTGATTCGCAAAGGGTTTCTGATCTGCCTCAGAAACATCACCAACATCAAGCTCGGCAGGAAGGTGTTCAACGAAGCAGATGGCATGAGGATCCTCTTCAACTCATCCACCGTGAGTAATAGTATGACATACAAATGGCAAGCGATTAAAGCATGTGACACACTGGGTCTCAGCTGCCCTCTACTAAATCTGTGGTTTTTATTTCTAGGAGTGTCTACCGGTGCGGACACTGGATCCTCTGGTCAGCATTGCGAGTCTCATCATGAGGAGCTGTTTTCCTAAGAACCGTCTGCCTCTGCCCACCATCAAATCTGCCTTCCACTACCAGCTGCCACACAAACATGTTATAGGACCTGTAGCACAGCTATACAGCCAGCCTGCTGGGGGTGAGTACACACAGGAACACTTACGAACCCCGACACACACATGATTCACTAGCTTGTCACATTATATTCATCGCATAACATTGATAATTATGCAGTCATTCCTCCTAGATTCAATTGTTCACACCACATACACTCAAATAATGCTTATTTCCCTGGACCGACTAAATAGTTAATGGCAACACTCATGACGCTACTGCACACAATGTGCCTTACAGGAAGTCATCAGCTCAGCAGCAAGCCCTTAAAGAAGGGTAAGACGTACGTAAGACAAAACTCCAACCTCGGATTACATCCTCAGTGACTCATTCACTACTGCTTTCTCACTCAGCTCACGTTATACTCTAAACTAACACATGACATGTGTTAGTAAATAATATGTAAGACAGATGCTTAGTGCCAATGTCATAGTGCTTGCTCCCTCACTAACAGACACATTTACTTTCACTGCACTCAACTAAATTGCCTTTGAGTCCACAGGCTGGTAGAATATTAGAGCCCTTTTCCTTCATTTCTCTTTTGCAGTTTCCAAAATCAACCAGGTGCTCTATAAAAAAAAAAGAACACATGCTATAAACAGCAACCCACTAATTGCCTCAGCCTTCACACAGTCATGTGAACCCCTTCATATTTTCAACAATTTGTCAGTAATGTCAGTAAAACAACCATGGAGGACATTGTACGCTTGTAAGCTACTGCAATTACAATGACTTGTCAGTGAGACCACCCGCTCAGTGTATTGGAAGAAATATTCACTCTCTCTCACTCATCTCTCGATCCTGGCTGCTCACATCTTTTTGTTAACCTTTTCACTGTTTCCGTATAATGAGACTTAGCAAGAAAAAACATCTGCTAGGTTATTTGCCAGCCATCCACGCATTTTGAGAAATACTTAATTCCTAGGTTGGGTGAAAACAAAGTAAAATACTAAATGAATCCGTTCTAAGGGACAGTCTCCTAATATCTTCTGCTTGTGTGTTTTGTACCCAGTGGATGATGTAGTGGATGACAGTGATGATAATGAGGAGACAGAGGCTGACACAGAGAACGATACTGAGAATGAAGAGGATGAGAAGGATCATAACACTGCGGTAAAACTCACATTCACATGTCATATTTCACATGTCAGCATTCTCTGTTAGAGACAAGTATCTTTCATCTGCATGATAGAGGTTTTATAGAGACAGAGTGTAGAGTGTTGAGCAATTTACGTCATAAACATCTCAATAATATTTTCAAATTGAGATTAAAATTCATAAAAGGATTGTGACGTGTAATGTAATTGGCTGGATGTTAAATTATAAATTGGCCATTTGATTAAAACTCTAGCCATTTTGTGAATTGTTTAATTCTTAATATTACAATCACATTTCTACAGATTGTGTCATCTGAGGACAGAATTTCTCAGGCATTTGTCATTAATGTAGACCTGATATCAAAATTGGCTAGTTGCCTTTAATGTCCAGCAGAGGGCAGCCATAACCCACCAGCCACAACTCATCAGCAAATTCCAAACACTTTCATATCACATGTCAAACATGTCAACCATGCCTGAGATGAATTTCTAATTTAATCAAAACATTGCTCTGCCCTAACATAGTGTGACATGGACTTTGACCTTTCTGGAAAATTTCCAGCACTACAACCCACCCCAAAGTAAACATAAAATATGGAAGCAAACATATGTTGATTTCAACTCTAATTCTTGTTGGTTGTTTCCTCCATCTCAAAATAATAAGAGAAGCAGATTTGAGCAATAGCCGGAATATAACTCTATAAGAGATTTATATATGTGTTTTCTCCCTTTGTGTCCTGTCAAACAGAATGAGGACATAGAGACAGACCTGAACAAGTTACATCCGAAAAAGAGTCCTGACCGTCCATTCGAGGAGTTGAGAGTCTACGAGAGATTCTTCCTGGAGCTATCTGAAGACTTTCAGGTCAGTGTTTTGTGTATATGGTGACAAAACTTAACAGCAAAAAAATAGCAGAAGTTTCAATATGTACACTGTACTAAACATCTATTGATATGGGAAATATTGTATATTTTATGCAACTTAGTCATTTGGAAAATAAAACTGCATAAGACTTCAATATATCTTGGTCCTACAGGGGTGTAACTTTGAATGCTCAAAGAGTGGCTCTACTACATCTTCATCATCAACCACCTCATCATCAGCTTCGAGTCGATCAAGTCGGCCAATCATAGTGCCCACAGCTCAAGCCTTGTCCCCAAAGCATGTTCCCAAAGCGACTTCTCAGGAGGATTGCTACCCTACCAAAGTTCAACGCACTCAGCCATCTCCCTCTGCTTCCTCTACCCCTGCATCTCAAGCACCTCTCGAACTGGACACTATCCACCGCATCAAGGACCAAGACAAAAAAGAGGAGGCCCACATTCCTTCCCCAGACGGACTTGCAACCTTGTCCTCCCTCACAAGGCCTCCTTCCCAAGGGCAGAGGATAGAACAGGAACTAGCACATGTGTTGGACTGTGTCTCTCTAGAAGAGGAGGGGGGTCTAAATGCAGAAGGAGGAACATGGGGAGTCAAACAAGCAGGAACTTCAGTCAATGGCACGAGACTCATACAGTCTCCTCTGCTCCTAGGAGGTATCGTGACACGTCGTGTGGGAGGAGGAGGCAGTAACTGGGGTTCAGATTGTGGTTCAGAGGGGACTGAGGATGAAGGAGGGGAAGGGGCAGTTCTGGAGGTGCCAGACACGGCACTGCTCCTCTCACTGCATGACCCGGACCTTTACGTGGAGATGGTGAAGGGAACACACTCTGTACCCCAGTATGCTGAAGTGGCTTATCCAGACTACTTTGGCCACATAGCCCCAACATTTAGAGAACCCCATCTGGAGAGAGTTTATGGTGTACAGAGGTGAGATATTTTAATGAAATTGGAGGTATGCAAAAACTAAGGTATACATCAGGAACCATGAAATTAACACGAGTAGAATAAAGTAAAAAAAACTAACTTTAGTGTGCAGTTTTCCATGTCAGAACATTTTGTAAGTATTTGACATACAGTGGTAAAACTTAAAGTTGTGGGGCTCCAGACAGTACTTTTGTTATTTCGATCTTCTAGTTGTGCTTTTTTCAAGGACAAGTTGCTTCTTGGCACAAATCGTGTGAGAATAACTCAGGAGATGGAGCCATAATCCGGATCCCAGGCTCCTAGTTTCCTTGAGCAAGTCCCAGAATCCCTAACTGCTCCTGATACTGCGTCATCAGTGCGGACATACTATACATATTTGGAATTACTTTGTTGTGAATAAATGGTTATTGTGGCAGGGAAATCCATTTTTTATATTGTATTTATCCTAATTTATAAACAATATTTTTATCCACTGTTTTAACCATGATGTTTGTTTGTGTGTGGGTTAACCCTGCAGTTCAAAGATATTCCAAGACATTGAGAGGTTGATTCATCCTAACGATATTCTGGATAAAGTTGTTTATGACCTGGACATTCGTAGGTGAGTACTCATACTGGGTCTGCTAACCTAAACATCACTCGGGGTAAATGGAGCAACAGTTTGCAAGAGCTGTGACAGTCACATTGCACATTCGCACAATTTATCATCCACATATTGAGAAGGGTAATGACATTTCAGGAATGTCATTTGTTCCTCATCATGTTTCAGTTGTCCCGTGATTGAAGATGAGGGTGAATCACTGAAGTTCAACTCTCAGTTTGAGTCTGGCAACCTCAGGAAGGCAGTTCAAGTTAGGAAGTAAGTATTTCTTGTCACATCAACTACAGTGAATGAATAAAAGTTCAACAGTTAGATGTATATGTGTTTTAATGAATTTATCACCTTTCATAACAATAATATTTAAAGCTGTGGTCAGCTTTTACAATATTTAACTCATACTTCATTTATTAATTTCAGAAATTAGACATTTCTGATGTGCCACATGTTTTGTGGCACATCAGATTTGTGGATGGTTAATGATTTCAACATTTACAGTTTTTGTTGTGTTTTTTGTCCAGATATGAGTATGACCTTGTGCTGAATTCCGACATCAACACTAATCACTACCACCAGTGGTTCTACTTTGAAGTGAGCGGCATGCGTGTTGGAACTACTTACCGCTTCAACATCATCAACTGTGAGAAGACAAACAGCCAGTACAATTATGGTGAGATGCAGAACAACACTCAACAACTTTCCACTCTTGATGTTTATAAGTATATTACATTAAATTAGATTGTATTGACCAATGGCTTTTGACCTTCAACTAAAAAGCCTCAACCTATCACAATGTTTCATTGGACCGTCAGACCCCACACATTCTTTGCTTTTGTGGCATTGCCTTTCTCCTTGTGTGTAGGCATGCAGGTGCTGATGTACTCTGTCCAGGAGGCGATTGGTGGCAGGCCTCGTTGGGTCAGAACAGGGACAGACATCTGTTACTACAAGTAGGTACACTCAAAATACATTGGAAGAGAAAGGCGAAAATTCTGTTTGCATGGGGAAAAATCAAGGGGCAGCATACCAATCTCCCATACTGCACCTCATACAGTAGTGTATTAAATCCCGCATTTATTTTGGCATGTGTTTTAGCTTTAAATGACTCTTGTAGCTTGCTACATTGACAAAAAGAATATGAGCTAGTATTACTGCACCCCTTCTTCCTAACTTTAAAACATTGTGCATATATGATTCTATATACACTGTCTTGTTTTTGAAACGCCTGTACAATCTAATGTAATTTAATTGTTCTACCATAAGAATTATGCCTGTATTGTCATTGGGATATTCATATTCCGTGTTTATATACTCTCCTGTAAAGTGCCATGAGTGGTCTTTATGACTAGAAAAGCGGCATATAAATACAGTCCATTTACCATTTACCATTAAGAGGGCACAATATTAGTTACACCAATATTATGTTTTTAGACCTCACTAAACACTGAATATTAGACATCTGGGATAATTTATGACAGGGGTAAATGAATTGCATTACATGGTACGGATGTGCTTAATACTGTGGTCATTGAATGTGTTAGCAACATGCACCCATGAAACGTTCCTCCCTCTCCATAGGAACCATTTTCCAAGGAGCTCCATTGCAGCTGGTGGTCAGAAAGGAAAGTCTTACTATACACTGACCTTCAGCAAAACCTTCAGCCATAAGGACGATGTCTGCTACTTTGCCTATCATTACCCTTATACTTACTCCACGCTTAAGGTAGTATTACTATACCATTGTTTGCTATAGTCTTGAGAATGGTAGCATTTAGTGGTATACATACTTCGGAACACTCACAATTTGACTCAGTGCCTAGTTTTAATGTTTTTCTCCATGCAAAAATGACAATTCCCAACATGCACTTTGCAAATATGTTATAATGCTTCAGAACATAATGTTGAACTGATGTTTTTCATGTCTTCATACCCCTAATGGTGCTGCCTTTCCATTGTTTTATCATTTATGTCCCTCAAATCTGAGTTGTAGTCTAAAAATACTGTACACTCATTACGTCTTATAGTTATGTTTATATAAAGAAATTGTGTGCCATGCAGAGCTGCTCACAGTACAAGCATTGATAGAGCAGCCCGGTCTGAATCACTCAATCACAATTGGCCTATTACACAGTCAGTGCAACAATGCAACAGTAAAATGTTTAGAACCCAAAACTAATCTGTCATTTCTGTCATTGTATCCTCAGATGCACCTGTCCAAACTGGAGGCTTTGAAGACCCCTCAGATCTACATAAGACAGGATGTCCTGTGTGAAACCCTAGGGGGAAACAGCTGCCCCCTCCTTACCATCACTGCCATGCCAGAGTCCAACTCCAATGATCACATCTGTCAATTTAGTAAGTAAATCAGGGTAGATCTGTAAATGTGTTTATATGCGTCTTCTTATTTGCTAACCGTCACTCTTGCATCTGAGCAAAATGATCAGCAACAGGATTTCAATATATCGCTTAAAAAACTGGAAAGCCTAGAGTATGTAGCTTCACCAATCATTGTGCAGCTCTCTGGAATTATCTTGAACACCTAATTAATCTCTACCTAATTTGAAATGTTAACTGAAATATGGTCAATAGTACAATTAATTGACAAACTTAAAATGAAGCCTTTCAGAGCAAATAGTAAGTGGACTTTTGATCTTAGATTATTTTACCACAATCTTCCTTTATAAAACACTTTTCCACTAATAACTGACAGAACTGTACCTTTCTCACTAATGCTTGAAAGAACATTAGGTTGTTATTGAGTATCAGGGTATGCCACTAGGTTGGCAGGGAGTCCGCTTGAGTTCATCCATGCTGTTTCTCAGCTCTGAAAAGCTTTGAATTAAAGAATCATACTCTTTTTTTCTATTCTTTTTTTCTTTTCTTTCTCCTCTCTTCTTCTGTGTGTTTGTGGTGTGCTCTCAATCTTTCTCCCTCTTCAGGGAATCGTCCATTGATCTTTCTCACGGCCAGAGTGCACCCAGGAGAGACCAACGCCAGCTGGGTAATGAAGGGCACACTGGAGTTCCTGATGGGCACCAGCCCACTGGCTGCCAACCTGAGAGAGGCCTACATCTTCAAGATAGTCCCCATGCTCAATCCTGATGGGGTTGTGAATGGAAAGTGAGTGAAAATAGTCGAGAAATGGATCAATAGTAACACTTGTTCACAGTTTTAAAGTTTGCACACTGAAGACACCTGGGCCTGTGCACTGGTCACAGCTTTATGGATATTAACACACAAAATTCTTTAGCTGTTAATATGTCTTCCCTCACTCTGTTCCTTCTCCTCTTTTGCTCTCTCCAATCTGCTGTAGTCATCGCTGCTCTCTAAGTGGAGAGGATTTAAATCGCCAGTGGCAGAACCCCAATCCTGAGCTCCACCCAACCATCTACCACACTAAAAGCCTGCTGCAGTACCTCGCACACATACAAAGGGCACCACTGGTATGACCTCTAATTAAATGGGCTAAAATTACTATGATGCTACATCATTTTTCATTTAGGAATTATACAGAATCATTACAACTTGTTAATGGTGGTGCCGTTCCTCCTGTTCAGCTGTATGTTCTGTTTGGATGCATGTCCATAAAACTTCACATCAGTAACATTAATCTTTAAGAAATTAATGCAGCTACCTGACCTCTTTTCTACACGGTCAGCAAGTTAGATGTAATGGGATATTCCTCTTAATGGGAGAGTTGTATCCAGTGCAAAGGGTGATGACCTGAAGGAACAAAGTTCACTGAGCTTGCTATTCTTTGTCTTAAAATAGACCTGAGGTTTAGTCCGAGAATATGTCCACCTGTCATCTTAACAGCTGGTCTTTATTTACAGCAAGTATAAAACATTTTCGCAGTCTTATTTTGATGATAGTAAATAGAAAATGTATAATTTTGACATATTATTTTAACCACTTGAGTAAACATGTTTAGGTACATTTTAATTCCCAGTATCTTAATATACATATAAAATATACAATATTCATTAAATATTAAAGTCAGTCCTTTATTTGTCTCTGCTTCCCTTTGTATGTATTATTATGTGTTTAGGTGTTTTGCGACTACCATGGTCATTCCAGAAAGAAAAACGTGTTTATGTACGGCTGCAGTGTGAAGGAAACAGTCTGGCAGTCCAATATCAGTGCTACATCCAGCGACCTGCAGGAGGACCTTGGCTACAGGGTGAAAACTCTCACTCTCTCTCTCTCTCTCACTCTCTCTCTCACACACACACACACACACACACACACACACACACACACACACACACACACACACACACACACACACACACTCACACACACACAAAAGTAATACATTCTCGTTCTTACCTCTCTCAATCTCCCCCTTCATATTTAATTACTGTTCTCACACCAGTGAATATTAATAACATTAAACTCCATCTCAGTACATTCAGATCACCTTTATGAACTTATACTCATATTGCTCTACACTTATACACATAAAATATCCCATCAGAGCAGCTTATATTTACACCTGCACTTGTCTATCCTGTATTGTGTGTAAGCTGATATCCTATTCACCTGTTCTTTTCACTCTGTATTTGAAAATATTTGAGAAAAAAAAAAAAGTGGATGCTCAGCTTGAACAGCAAACATTGGAGATAGCACCAGTAGTAACTGCCTCTTTCCCAAGGAACTGCTCTGTACACAAGCCAGTCTTTGTCAGAGAAGTTTATTTGGCCCTACTATAAAATACACTTAATTATCTGCCCCAGATGCACCTAACACACGCACACAGACACGCACAGCCTTTACAAAACATTCAGACATCTCACACATTTTCATGTCTGTTTCAGGCTCTTCCTAAGATCCTCTCCCAGATCGCCCCGGCCTTCAGCATGGCGAGCTGCAGTTTCGTTGTGGAGCGCTCTAAAGAGTCGGCCGCTCGCGTTGTTGTATGGAGAGAGATAGGAGTACAACGCAGTTACACCATGGAGAGCTCCCTCTGTGGCTGTGACCAGGGCAAATATAAGGTAAGGGTGAACTGTATGTGTTTAGAGGGTATGTTTACTGTAATGCAGTAGAATTAGTATAGAATTAAATACTATCTTTGAGTTTCCCGTTTGTAGAGTTTCTTGTCGTAATTTTTTATATTTAAACTGTAAATTCAAATTGCGTCATTGAAGTTTTATTATTTACATATATATATGCTAAACAGTAATCCATGGTGTTGAAATGAAGACAAATTATCCACAACCCAACATACTTTCTGACAACATCTTAACAGTGTGAGAATTAATTTCCGAGTTAATGTGGTATGTTATTGCTCTGCACAGATGTTTATATTTAGATTCCACCTCCTGTAAATGACAGGGAGGTGCCCCCATAAATCTCCATGTGTCCAGCAGATGGAGCTGCAGTCTTCTTTCTCTTTGCTTCGTCTCGGTCTTTTCTCCCCCTTCCCTTTGACCTTTTTTCCCTCGCTTTCTTCTCTCTATGTCTTTCCATCGCATTTCCTTCCCACTCAAGTTTCTCACATATCTCACGGCAGTCCTAGGATGCCATTTTGGCTCTGATTAGCGCCCCCCCCCCCCCCCCCCCCCACTGGATTTTGTGAAAATATTTGTCCAGATGTGCAGGAACTTATGTGAACTGTGACTGCACATCTTTGTAGCCAGGCCAAGTTTAGGTGTCCCTTGCTCTGCTCTGGGGGAAAAGGAATATGAAAACTTTTTGGTTTAGTTGAGGGTTGCACTGTGTGTGTCAGTCTGTAGTGGTGGTCCCAGAATTCTGGACCCCACTGAACTTCCATGATTGAAGAGTGCTGTAGGGACTTTTTTAGGGTTGTAGTTATGGGTGCATCTGCATTTCAATGTGTGTGTGTGTGTGTGATCCAACTGAAATATATTATCATGGTTCTACATGAAAAAAGGTTTTGTGCTTTCCAGCATTGAAAATTGACCGTTTGAAGACGGACAGTGACTCCATCCCTGGTCTCCAGAGCAGCAGACTTTTGAAATATTTTTTGAATGTAGCTATATATTGGAGGTTTGCACATGCAAGTACATGCATGTTTATATGTTTGGGATGTTTTTGTGTGACGCAGTTTCCACTGGTGTATTTTAATCTCTTTGATGTGCATGTTCTCTCTAGGGTCTTCAGATCGGCACCAGAGAGCTGGAGGAGATGGGGGCTCAGTTCTGTGTCGCCCTGCTGAGGCTCAAGAGACTGACGGGGCTCCGCAACCACCAAAACCTGCTGGATCTGGAAAGTGACATCATTGGGACACAGTCTAAAGTGGTCAGGTTAGTACTGTGGAGCACGCTGTAAAGTCACACACATATCACATCACATAGTTCTTGCAACAAATCTAGTTTGATTGAAACTAGTTCATGCAGATGCTGTGAGACTATTCACAGGTAGTGTTAAATTCACAGTTGAGGAATACAATGATGTCATAGAAACATGTCATAAAGCATTATCTTTTTTTAATTTCATAATTTTTTTTCTTCTAATAATTGTAACTGTCTATAATGTAAAATAATAATCTGCCTGGAAAACGGGGAAATAGTTACAGACTGTTTTCTCTTTTTTTCTTTGTACAAAACAGCCTTGTTACTGCCAGACACACCCCCTTGGATCCGGTACAAAATGGTGTGACTGTCACTATACTCCTCTGAACATTTATATCTGTTTGTAAAACTAAATGAGTTTTAATTGTATGTTAAAGCCAAACAATTTTTTTTTTTACATTTGTATTGTTTGTAATATAGCAAATGAGGCTTGTATTTTGAGTTATCGTACAATAATAACAATTAAAAGATCATATTGTCCATGTAGAATTCTTACTCTTCAAGAACATATACATACTTGTATTCTTAAACTTTATGAAAAAACAAAAACCATGATCCAAATTTGAATAATGAGTCTTTCAAAAATAGTAGTGAGCCAGCAATACTCTTCTTCACCCTTAAAAAACATCAGAGTATCTAATCAGACAATACAGAATCTAATCACCTCTTTGTACTGCATTTCAACACCACAAATAAATTATTAAACTCTGCCAAACCCAAGCTGTGACCACCAAGGTTCTTTTAATTTCTTTTTACTTTAAAATGTCAGCGTTTCTCTCCCACCAAGGATTGGTTAAAGCAGTTCATTTGGAAGAATGGCTTTCTACTCAAAACCACTTAATGCTCATGTCTCTTTCTCTTTGTGTCTCCCAGTCTTTCTCTCTTACGAACCTGCTCTACTCTCATATTGATAAATCCATCCATCATTTATGTGTCTGATCATTAAAGGACTCCAAAAGTGTGTGTGTGTGTGTGTGTGTGTGTGTGTGTGTGTGTGTGTGTGTGTGTGTGTGTGTGTGTGTGTGTGTGTGTGTGTGTGTGTGTGTGTGTGTGTGTGTGTGTGTGTGTGTGTGTGTGTGTGTGTGTGTGTGTGTGTGTGTGCGCGCGCATCCTTTGGGATTGGTTGCTCTCATCCCGGATTTATGGTTTTATGCGTAGGGCTTGGTATGGTACCACTTACCGTTTAATAGGTCGTCACAACAATTTCTTGGCTATTGGGAGGCGTCTGCAAATAACTGGGTGTCTCGAAGTGCGTAAAATGGCCGATACGGGCATGGGTGTGTTTTTACCTGAGTGTAAGGAATACAGAAATAGATGCTAATACGTTTAGGTTTGTAGTTGTGGAAGTTTTTCTGTTCATATATGGATCTGCATATTAAGATGGATTGTATAAAGATTGGTGGATTCGGATAAAAGAAAGTGGAGATTGTTTTTGGTGCTTCCGTAATGTTAAAACCCAACTCTCATTATTTATTTGGACAACATGCTGTCCATCCACATCATTACACAAAAACATTATCATACACATTTACTGCACATATACTGACGCACAATTTAGCTCTCTACTTCCTCCCTCTCTCTTTCACTCACACACTGTTAAAGTTGGTGGGAGCTCATTGTCTGAGCCCCCTGATCGACTATCTCCCTGGGATCACATTTCAGACCATTAACACCATTAAAAACCCACTAAAGCCACTAAAACCTCAAAGAACCAGCAACCATTTAACCATTAAAACCCACAGGAAAAAACAGGCTCACACAAGCACTGTTTGTTAGTGATGTCTGTTTTGTTATGATTTTAGAATATATTTTAATGTGTAGATTCAGTTTATTATGTTTTTTTCTTACAAAAAGGCTTATATTTAATTTTTTATATTTTTAATTTTGCAATTATTAAAAGCTGAAACAATTCTATTGACAAATTGTAACTTTTGATCAAGCAAAGACGGCAAACACTCTCCTTTTCCAGCCTTTCAAATATTTGGTCAAACAAAACAAGAAATTGACTGAAATGATTTCATCAAAGAATGTGGAAAGCTATTTTCCAGAGTTCAGACAGAGTTTAGAGCACAATGACATTTACTGCATCTATTCCTACATCGTGTGTGAATGTTCCATGTTAGCTTGTGTTTTTGTGCTTTCAAGAAATGGGTTTCTCCAAAGTACAAATTTTAAAGACCATTACACAGATTTCATTTTCATTATCAATTTCTTGGGTTTTACCCTGTGTGAACAGAGTCTCCTACAGTGACACGGAATACAGCTCAGAATGAGCAAGGGTAGTAACATGAAAGTTATATGCTATACAATATATGTAATTGAGGATGAGCATTTGCATACAAATAGTTTATAATTTATTTTATTGTAGCTAAAAAAATACTACGCTCAGAAATCCTTTTAGTTATTAGAAATATCCAAAGGCATTATCTTTCTTTTTTAATGTTCTGGGAAGCTGACATGATATAGATGAAGACATTTCTTTGTGACAGTCTTATGCACATCATTAACTTGCAGCGGCAACTGTGTTCACGCATTTTTTATTTTATCATCCAGCAGCTGCTCCACTACCTACGTGATGGAGGAGGACGAGCCGTCCTTTCTGGAGGCAATAGACTACAGTGCAGAGAGCAATGATGAGGACCCTGAGGCTGAAAATGAGCACGGCAGCGGAGTCCACAAGAATCCAGATCACCTCGATCAGCTGTCGGACTCTGAGACGAATCACAGAGACTAACGCTGAGGTGTTCATCCTCTCTATACCTGGCAGTTTGAGCTTATAACCATTCATTGCTCAGACTGTTAACTGATCTGAAATACAAAAAAAAATACAGAACATCACAGGTTTATTTACACTTCTCATTTTGACTAATGAATATAAAGCTCAAATGTATAGCTGACCTCACTACATAGACACTTTATGGTGGTACGTATGCTTCATCAGCACCAGTCAGGTGCTCTGTTCCCAGATGGAGTAATTTTGTCGGCCCGCTTTAGGCAACTAGCCTGGTGTAGCCAGACTCATACTCAAATGGGTATTAGTCCTGGACCTCTCCGTTCATTTTTCGATTTCCAAGATGCTTTACCAACGGACTCAGACCAAAATGCCTCCGCACGCAATTGGATAGAACTACAACCTGGGAGAGCAACGAATTATGTGACATCTGTTGAGCGATGCGAAAATGTCAACAGACTAGAGCGTGCAGAGGGGAGATGTCTGTGAACGAGTTTTGCCGTTTTTGTGGGAGAAATTTGAAAATATCTGGTACTTTTAGTCAAATGCTCGTTCATGCTTGGCAGCCATCTTTAGTTGTTTACAAAAGTCGCTTCTCTCCGCGTCATGGAATAAAACCTCGGCCATTATCACATGATCCGTTGTGATTGGACCGGCAGGATTTCTGCCGATGGGGAATCACACGT
Organism: Scophthalmus maximus; assembly: GCF_022379125.1. NCBI lineage: Eukaryota > Metazoa > Chordata > Actinopteri > Pleuronectiformes > Scophthalmidae > Scophthalmus > Scophthalmus maximus. The sequence goes on along the minus strand of NC_061533.1, from coordinate 11,356,904 downwards.
AGTCTGGCAGAGCAACTTAAATGACCGCCCAGAATTCCCAGGCTAGTAGGCGACTGTTGCCTCTGAAGATGCTCACTCCAGTGGTCTTTTCCATTCAGAAAAGTGGATTTATTGCCCATAGAGCTGGCTGCTTTTTATCCCCCACCTTTCTCCTCTGAGGAACATCGGCGCTTGCATTCTCTGTGTCCAGTCCGTGCGTTAAGAATTTATCTAGACAGGCTAAAACACACATGGGAAGGCCTGTGTCTAAGCAGTGTCTTTTACCCACCATAGTGGGGGCTATTGCCTTGGCCGATGTTAGCAAGGGTCTTGAGCCTCCTGTGGGCTTACGTGCACATTCCACTAGGCACCTAGAAACCTCATGGGCTCTCTTTAAGGGGGTTTCTTTTCAAAAGGTGTGTGCAGCTGCATGCGGGGCCTCACCCCACACATTTGCAAGGTTTTATAGGTCAGATGTGACAGCGCCAACTATGGCCCATGCAGTCCTCGGTGCAGACCCTTCCCAGAATGTGGCGTCATGTTTGTGAAGTGCCACTGGGGACAGCTGTCTTCGTTACAGGCATGTCTGGAAATCCGGCAGGCAGTATTTTTTCCCCATAGTGAGATAAAACAAATCCTATGAAAGAGAACTCTAGGTTATGGATACAACCCCAGTTCTCTGATTAGCAACAACCCTCCTTGCTGCCGAAGCGAGGAAGACGCTATATCAGCCTTTTCTATAGGAGGAGGGTCCCGTTCCTGCTTGACAGGCGTCATCAGTACCAGCCAATGAAGGCTGGCGTAATGTCATCATAGCATTCCCTTTTCTGCCTCACTATGGCAAAACATAGTGACTCCCGGATTTCCATACATGCCTGTATCCATAACTAAAAGATATTTTATGTTCCATCCTGATATTTTACTGGTCTGCGCCACCAAGAAACTCAAACCCAACCTGTGTTAGTTAGTCGGTGTTGTGTGTTTATATTAACAGTTCACGGTGTGTCTCAGTAAAGACGTGTACATAACACGAGTAGGTTACAGAGGAGAGGGTGTGAGGGCAGAACTCGTGGAGTCACGTCTGAGTAGGTTTCTCTACATTAGACACTTGGATGGTAACTGATGCTACCCAGCAGCCCAAGTGGCTGATTGGTTATCCCCCACATCCCATTTCAACACCGACACCTCGACATGTCAGGAAGGGAGGATTAAACCAACAAAAGGAGTAAAATGTTAGCGTGCAGGATGAGATTGAAGGGAAGATTTTGAAAGGAGCTAAGAAGGCGAGCTAACCCGGGGCGAAGTGGCTTCCACAGCGGTCTGGGCACGGGGGTCAGCCCCGACACGTCACCCAGGATGAGCGCCCGAGTCAGACCCCACCGGGGGGTTGTGGCCGCAGCCATGATAAGCGGGAGGTTATAGACGCCAGTGGGCTTTCGAATAGCTTATGCAGCTGCAAGTGCTGATATAGCCGCTTTCTCCTCTAGCATAGGGCTTGGAAAGTAGCGCTTCTCTTCTGGGTATATATGTTTGGGTCTGTTACTACCTGTTGTGTGGTTTTACCACCTGCTAATTTATTTCGGGAAATATTGCTACCTCCCAAGGGTGAAAAGTATTGCCACTGCATCGGAGCTAGGACACAACTGTACAGCGGGGAACGCAGCGCCCGGTGACCGAGGTGTGCTCTCAGATTGATGGACAGTTGGGCTTGGCACCCGATAGCACAGTTGCGTACAGGCTTCTGTGAGACGCGAGAAGAGGTTGTTGCATGACAACTGACGCTATGTCAGCCCATTGCACAGGGCGAGGGTCCCATCCCCTCCCGACATAGGCCTCGTGGGTGCCAGCCAGCGAAGGCTTCTGATGAGGTCACGCCGGAGGCGTATCCCATAGTGAGACACGGAACGGATGCTACGAAAGAGAAGCGCGTGCACCGGTGGGGATGTTTTTCATCATTTGAAGTAATAGACTGTATTATAACATTAGACAATGCCGTAACGAACAAGACGCATGAACTGCAAAGAACACGAATAAAAAAAAACCTTTTGCACTTTGGATAAACACTGCGCACGCAAAAAAACCATGACAGAAACAAAATCCCTTCGCAGCGTGGCACAGTTTGCACACTTCGACTTAAGTTCTCAGAGCCCAGCCTCAAGCTGACGGTGATGTTGCTGTGATGTTTTAAAAATTATACTGGAACCTTGTTTTCTTCATTTCCCTTCCTCCAATCTGTGTGTACATTTCTTTGTGAATTTACCCTGACATAAAAAATAGATGGTGCTTCGTACTGAGAGTATAAAGTAGTTTGTTGGATTTGTTCTCCGTTTTCTGTTCGTGAAGATACGTTGAGTTGCTGTTGCAATTGTACAGCTGGCGCATGGCGATTTTTCTGTTGTTGTTTTTTTTTGTGTGTAATTTATTTTTAACTTTCTGGGATGCAACATGTGCGTGTGTGTGTGCGTGCGTGCGTGTGCGCGCAGAAAGGAGTTCAAGTTATTCCATTATTCAGCTCAGCTAATGCTCTTACAGTGTGTTTCTTCTCTCAATTTGATTATCCCCTCTCACTCTCCCCAATCATTTTCTCTCTCTCTTCTTCCCTCTGAACCTCTGTCATTCGTCCTTTTCTGTTTTTTCTCTCTCGGCTACTTCCTTTACACATTTTACTCATGGGCTGTTTACTCTTTGACTGGAGGTGAACAAGTGGAAATAGCAACTCGTTTTTTTTTAAGTTGATTGTAACGCAAAACATAAAAACTAAGCGTGAAGACATTATGGAAAATAAAATGTGAATGTGGTTAACTGGCTGCTGTTTGTCATTTCATTTTATCTGCTTTGCCAAAGTTTGACCACAGCATCGGAGTGAAATGAACAATAAATTCACACAGCTTTTGTCCCAAATGTGGTTAAGTTACTGTAATGGAGCATGAGTTACGGGAAGATGTGCTGTGATTGGCAGAAGAAAACAAAACAAAACAAAACCAAAGACAATGTTTTTCCTTGAGCCTGAATATTTGACGCACTGAAAGAAATCCCTTATGAAAACTACCTCAGTGAAAATGATGGGGGAAACAAAGTTATACTGTGCAGAACGTTCAAGGACACCTAATATAAGGCTTTGGTTGTCCAAGTCAGACAAATGAACTCAAGACATCCAATCTTTTTAGAGTGAAAATCCTTATCCCTCCTATTCTGCTCAGCAAGGAAGCTGTGACTGTGAAAACACAGAAATTTGTTCCAAAAACAATGAAACTTTGGAAGATATTAAGTTGATTTTTCCAGACTGCTAAGGTAGGGTTGGGTACTGACGTCCTACTACGATGAGACGACAAGACAACAAATGCCTGGAGCTAAACGGTCCACAGTGGGGCTGTTTCACGGGACAGCCGTGTCCGGGTTCCACTTTGTACTGCTCATGTGTCGGGATGGGTCGGAAACGCATGAAAACTTAGTACGCCATTAAATTTCAATGACGTCGGACAAAGTGGGACACAGCGGTGCTCTGAGAACTTCATCTGTTTTTGAAAATGTCCCGTTTGGGAAATTTTCCTGCATATACTCATGACAAAACTCTGAATGAAGTAGTGAGTAAACAGTAACGGTAAACAGACGAGCAGTACGTCAGTACGTCACGAAGCCTAGTGTATGTAGTGTATATTAAATTTCAAGTTCCAAATTGCATATCAAAACCTTTGATATTGTCGACCATCATTTTGTGCTTTCCCCCCCCCCCTTTATTTTTAGACAGAAACTAACGGTTTCTGGCATCGTTTAAAAAGTATTGATTTGGCACCGGTATCGGAAAAAACCCAAACGATCCCCAACCCCGGACAGCTGAAGCCTTATTTTCCCTCTGCTGAAGTGGGGAATGCATTTTTGTCCCTCATCTCTTACACTGAAATGCTTCTGGAAGGGATTTATCCACGGCCTGGATGGGAAGGAGGAGCAATAACTGAGAGCAATGACTCTTTTAATGTACATATTGGCATTTGGGTGATTGTTTGAGGACAGAGCTGAAAAGTCTGAGCGTATCCTTTTACACCGTCTCTTATATGATCATGTATACACTGTCAGCCGACTTGAGCTTGGTGCTTGGCAGTAGACTTTGAATCTCTCAGTAACACAGGGAAACTTTCTCATCCACAAATCTGACCAGATCTGTTCCAAGATCAGCAACATGTCAATTCTTAAAGGATTTCCCGGCTGTTCGTCCTCAACTGTGCCGCTTGCTTTTTAACATTCTATTCCTAGGCCAATATTAATTCTTCCCAGGTATAGCGTTTTTGCCTGCAGCTTAATGTTAGAGATACAGATCCGCCCGAGTTATTATTTGAAGTAAATCTTGTTTAACTCAGTTATCTAATTCAATATATGGGGGTGAAACTGACGATGACACAACAAAGATAAGGCCCAGTTTTCTTGTAC